>NC_068996.1:27133424-27134049 GCF_001194135.2 Octopus bimaculoides | reverse complement strand
GTTAAGCAATAGTTATTCTAGATAAGATATGAAATAGAGAGTGAAGTGGAGGAATGAAAATAGACGTGAGATATCTCACGTCTATTTTCATTCCTCCACTTCACTCTCTATTTCATATCTTATCTAGAATAACTATTGCTTAACCACTTTCTCAAATCGTCTCCGATGAAGGGATATATAAAATATCCTGGAAACAGCTGTAAGACCTTCTGTTTATAAATGTTCTAAAATCTTTCACAGCCTTGGATTTTTATCTCATTCTGAAAATTTTTGTTATATATATACACATGTTGATATATGACCTACGTTGGACTCCTCATTCGCATAATCACTGAACCAGGAGCTTAACTATAGTCTGTCCATAGCACTTACTCAGCATTACCTGACACTTTGGGTCTTATTGACACCATTACCTCTCATAACCTATATATATACACATATATATGCTTTCAGTACAAATGGTCTTTTTTTATACAGCGCTGAATTTACAATCCTGTCAATAATAATGGTATTTTATATAAGCTTAAAGCTTATAGTGATCACCATGCAATGACTAAGGAAAATAGTCTGACAAAGGGGCATATAAGCTCTCATATATATATATATATATATATATATATATATA
>NC_068996.1:27126339-27132960 GCF_001194135.2 Octopus bimaculoides | reverse complement strand
ATATATATATATATAAGGAGATGTAGTTATGGCTGTTACATCGAATAGGTAAAATTACTACACATAAGTTCCATCATTGATTATGTAGTCCCTTTGTTAAAGATTATAAAAGGGGCATTGTGAAGGGGAAATTTTGCTGTTACTTTGAATAAGAAACAGATGATTATATAAAAGTTTCGTCTCTGGTTCAAAATGCATTTATCACTATTTTAAAGATAGTTTGTTGAGGGAGATTTGGCTGTTATATTAGACAACCATCACTGCCTCACACTGTCTATTGTAAAGATAGCAGACAGGGGGGGGGGATTTAGTTGTTACGTGAGTAAAGTAGAGTCACTGCAGTGCATTGCCTCCCTTCGATTGTTTCTTTTACATTGCTGTTATTTATTCCTTGATCAAGAAGGTCTATTATGAAATGCATTCCACTCATGACCATCCCATCCTTTCCTTGTTTGTTGGGAACCCAGGATATGCTTTATCCAGCATATCCTTTTTTTCTGTGTAAGACAGTAAAGCTAGATTCAATGGACAGGTCGAGACAACTACAATATAGACACCTTCATTGGCTTGGTTTCTTCTATGCTGAGGCACCAGGTGTGACATTACCATTCATTTAACCTGTCAGTTGTTGAATGATGCATATTGAGTGTTATGCTTGAAATGCTAAATATTTTAATGGATGTTTTATGCTTTGGTTAGTAAATACAACAATAACAACTAAATTGCCACCACCAACAACAACATGAGCAACAGCAACTCAAACTTGTTTATCTGGGTGGGATACAATACACCCTTCAGTGAGTGAATCATATCAACACAATACAATTAAGCTACGTTTTTTTTTTAGCTAATATATACATTTGTGCATGTATGTTTGTGTGTGTGTACGTACATGTATGTATGTATGTATGTATGTATGTATGTATGTACGTATGTACGTATGTACGTACGTACGTACGTATGTATGTATGTACGTACATACGTACATACGTATGTATGTATGTATGTATGTATGTATGTATGTATGTATACTCTTTTACTCTTTTACTTGTTTCAGATTTGACTGCGGCCATGCTGGGGCACCGCCTTTATAGTCGAGCAAATCGACCCCAGAGCTTATTCTTTGTAAGCCTAGTACTTATTCTATCGGTCTCTTTTGCCGAACCGTTAAGTTACGGGATATATATAGATATTTAAACACACAGACACATATACAATTAGATAGATTGATAAATAGATAAGATAGAGAGATATGATGCAATTATAATTTTTCAATGCTTTTGACACACACACACATGTATGCACACACAAACACACATGTATGCACACACACACACACATGTATGCACACACACACACACACACATGCGCACACAAAAACAAACAAGCAGACAGGCAGAAATGAATTATTTTATGGACATTTATTTTCAAACTGATGACTGTTCTGGTCCAGGTACTGCTGCTAACTTGAAGCAATGTAATTGCTAACATCAAAAAACATTTCTTTTTTGGTATTAGTACACATTCTCATTCAATAGTTGGCCTCATTTCACTGACTGCTCCAATTTTGTGCTGTAAACTTTATCTTTTAAGTATCACTATAAAAGAAAATCTAGAAGATTGAAATCTGGTGAGTGCAAGAGACAGTCAACTGAACCTCTTTGTCTAATCCAACTGTTTGGCAAAATCTCATCAAATTTGGACCCTTACATTACTATAATAGTGTGGACGTGTTCAATCTTGTTGGAAATAAAACTTCATATCTTTAAAGTATTGAATGCTTGGCATGACAAATTGTTGCAGCAAGCCCAAGTGAAATAAGACCATCACAATTTGAAGCACTGTCATTGGAAAAGTTACATTCCCAAAATAGTCCATACTCTCAATGAAGATGGTCCAGACTGAAGAGTAAAGTTTTGTGAGGGCTGCTTGACAAGATGTGCAGAAGCTGCACATGTTGCAATAGAGGTTCTGTGGAGTGATGAGGATACGTTGAAATTAAATGGCTCAATTAACCACCACAACTGCAGACCTGAGAATACACATATTATTTTACCAGGAGTTTCAGTATGGTATAGTTCATCATCAAAGGATTAACTGGACCATTTTTTTTAATGGTTCTGTGACTGGTCTCTTCACTTCCAAAATTTAATAGAATCTACAGATAGAATTTGATTTCAGAAACAAACTTCTTAACCACAGAGCCATGCTTGTGTTACTTATGTATGCATGCATACATGTATGTATGTATGTATGTATGTACATATGTATGTATGTATGTATGTACGTATGTATGTATGTATGTACGTACGTACGTATGTATGTATGTATGTATGTATGTATGTACGTACGTATGTATGTATGTATGTATGTATGTATGTATGTACGTATGTATGTATGTATGTATGTATGTATGTACGTACGTATGTATGTATGTATGTATGTATGTATGTACGTATGTATGTATGTATGTATGTATGTATGTACGTATGTATGTATGTATGTACGTATGTATGTTTGTATGTATGTATGTATGTATGTACGTACGTATGTATGTATGTATGTACGTATGTATGTATGTATGTATGTATGTACGTACGTATGTATGTATGCATGCATGCATGCATGCATGTATGTACATATGTACAAGCATGTATGTATTCATGTATGAATGTATGTATGTGTGTATGTATGTCTGTATGTATGTATGTATGCATGCATAAGTGTATGTTTGTATGAATGTATGTACGTGTCTACATTAGTATGTATGAATGTTTGTATGTATGTTTGTATGTATGTATGTATGTGTGTGCATGCATATGTGTGCATTACATCTTGCTTATACTCCATGTGTGTGTGTCTTACACTGATTTTGTATGAATTTTACAGTGTAATGGCCATTCAGATAGTCATATAAATGACAAATATATGTTTTTTACAAATTTTGTTTACAAGAGTAGAATTTATGGTTCTGTAAATCGGCTATTTGAAGAAAATCTTGGATTCAGAATTGTTTTGTATTTAATGTTGTGAAGTTTAGATGCATATTTTGATATGCATGTGCACACACACACACACACAAACACACACACACACACACACACCATCATTTAGCATCTGCTTCCCATGCTGGCATGGGTTAGATGGTTTGACTGAAACTGGTAAGCTAGAGAGCTGCATCAGGTTCCAATCTAATTTGGCATGGTTTCTAGGGCTGGATGCCCTTCCTCATGCCAACCACTCCAAGAGTATAATGGGTGCTTTTTTTTATGTGCCACTGGCATGGGTGCCAGTTATGTGACACCAGCATCAGCCACAACAATGATTTCACTTGTCTTGATGAGTCTTCTCAAGCACAACATATTGCCAACAGTCTTGCTCACTTGTCATCACCTCTGTGAGGCCCAACTTTTGATGGCTGCTCTTTATGTGCCACCAGCATTGGCCATGACTACAATTTCACTTGGCTTGATGGGTCTTCTCAAGCACAGTATATTGCCAAAGGTCTCGGTCACTAGTCATTGCCTCTGTGAGGCCCAATATTCAAAGATCATGCTTCACCACCTCATTCCATATCTTTCCGGGTTTACCTCATCCACAGGTTCCCTCTAAAGTTAGAGATTAGCACTACTTTACACAGCTGTCCTCATCCATATCCATCACCTGACCATACCAGTGCAGTTGTCTTTCCTGCAGACCACATATGATGCCTCTTATGCCCAGCTTTTCTTTCAAGGTGCTTACACTCTGTTGTATATGCACACTGACATTGCACATCCAGCAAAGCATACTGGCTTCATTTCTTTAAAGTTTATGCATGTCCTTAGTGGTCACAGCCCATGTTTCACTGCTATGTAGCATGGTTGTTTGTATATAAGCATCATACAATCTGCCTAAAGTCAGGAGGTATGAGAGGAATATATTTGTAGGTGCAGTTATCTCCCCTGATGGTGGCTGCCTAAATTAGCTGGCCACTAGAGGGCACACAGAGCGTCTTCCTCTCTTTCTAGTCAAGATACCAGACCGTGAAGACTGGCTCTCATAAACATGTAGACAGCTAGCAGACATGAGATAGTACACAGAAGATGAACATGGCCCTTCACTTATGAACTCTTTCCATTATCATTCAACTTGTATGTATTTGAGATCAAAAGTAAAAGTATATAAAATTACAGCTTCGTTCTATGAATTCATTGTACTGTGTTTCTTTATCGAATGACTTATTACAGCCTTCTGAACAGAGTCATCATTAGATGGCTTCTTCACAGTGAGAATGATACCATCTAAAATGGTGACTCCTCATTCCTGAACATCACCGTCGTGCTGTTTTTGAAGCACTGCATTCATTGTCACACCCCGGCATTGTGGACACACAAAGCTTATCTCAGCCCACTTTTTCTGGCGTCAGTCTATTACTGCTTGGTCACGTGCCTGTCTACCATGTCAGTGTTCCAAGGTGCATCATCATGTATAAGCATCCCTTGGGCACTTCCAGCCACTGGACACCAAGTTCCATCACATACACATTGACTTGGTTGGTCCTTGGCCGGTCAGTTGCAGATCTACTTATATATTGACCTGCATTGACTGCTTCTCCAGATGACCTGAAGCCATCTCCCTTGTGGACATTTCCATGGAAATGATCACCAGAGCACTCATCTCCGAATGGATATCTTGCTTTGGAGTACCCTCTAGAATTTCTACTGATTGTGGATGCCAATTTGAAGCTTGTCTGTTCCGTGAGCTTTCGAGATTACTCAGAGTTCAGTACATCCACACCACAAGTTACCATCCTGCCGTGAACGGAATGGTGGAACGATTCCACTGCCAGTTAATTTAGGCAGCTGCTGTCAGGCTGCGCCTACATATTTATTTCACTAGTTAATATTCATAAGATTATGAACTTTGGGCAGCCAACATCATGGAATAATAATTTATTTTGTCAGTACCAATGGATTAGTTAAATCCATATATCATGCATTAAATTGAAAGGCCTGCTGGCAAAATGCTGCTCCTCTAAATGGAAACCTTACTTGTCATTGTGGTTTCGTGGCATGAAGCAAAGCAGGCCTTGCTGTCAAATCAAGAAAACACAAGCATTTAAGCAAACTGAGTCCTCAGCTTGTTCCATTTGCTAAAAGGTTTGCAAGACCCCAAGAGATACATAGTTTCCGCTTTATTTTACTAATCCCTCATTTGTTGTTCATGATGAGAGAATCCATCATTAATACACATGCATACAATTTCTCTTTTTCTTTCTTTCTTTCTTTCTTACTTTCTTTCTTTCTTTCTTTCTTTCTTTCTTTCTTTCTTTCTTTCTTTCTTTCTTTCTTTCTTTCTTTCTTTCTTTCTTTCCTCCTTCCCTCCCTCCCTTCCTTCCTCTTATTAATTTATTGGTTTCTCTCTATAAAAGTTCAAGGAATTTGGCAATCCTGAGATGGCTTTCCAACAGTGTGATATTAGAGCACTGGCTAATCTGCTGAGGGAACCTGCTGAAGACAGCGATAGTGACACAGATATTGTAAGTACTCATTCAATTATCAGTAATTATCACGTATACACTTGCACATACAGTCAAGTATATATACATGTATGCATGTACATGCACATGCATAGACACATACACACATATATGTATATATGTGTGCACATATGTAAATTGTTTGTGGATATATATATATGTATGTATATATGTATGAATGTATGTATGTATATATACAGATTGCATATGATATTTGAGGACAGATTTATGTTTATAAAAAACAGATAATTTTATTTATCAAAAAATGCTATGAGGATAATAATAAACCTTCTTTTCTATAATGTTATTCAATATAACTTCCTTCAGCTTCAACAACAGTTTCTATATGAGATTTAAATCTTCTCCATGCTTGAATCAAGTGGTCCTGGTTCATTTTGGACATTAGTCTGACTATGGCAGCATTCAAAGAATCTTTGGTTTATGGGTGTGTTCATTGACCTCTCTCTCAGCAATGCTCCACATGTAATAGTCCATTGGATTGAAATCTGGGGAATTAGGAGGCCAAATTAGGAAGGGAAGAGCTCATCAGTTCTGTACCAGCACGCTGAGCAAGAACATGGAGGCTCACTCAACAACATAGAAATTAAAATCTTATCCACACATAGCAGAGACGCAGCACTTAGACAAATTACAGAAGTTACACACATAATAGAAGATAAACCTAGCCTGAATAGGAAACTGGAATGGCACACTGACACACACCCCTAACAAACCACAAACCACAACATATGGCAATACGTTCCCCATAAACCAATAACAATATGAACAAAATATAATACAATACATAGATAAACAAATGGAATTAAATACTACATACGTTAACAAAATTAAATTAAATACAAAAAAAAAGTAGATATAAACACATGAACAAATAAATAAATAAAAACAAAAACAAGCGAACATGTATTAACAGAGGATATAGATAATACAGGCACTCCCCATACACACACATGCACTTACAAAAACATAGACACACATTGAGGGATACGCATGCGCAGACACATACAATAGGAATACAAAACACAAAATGGCTGATAGTTAGCAAGGTGGGACACCCATAAGAAAGAAGAAAGCAAAGG
>NC_068996.1:27123480-27125885 GCF_001194135.2 Octopus bimaculoides | reverse complement strand
ATATGTATATATATATATGTGTGTGTGTGTGTGTGTGTGTGTGTGTGTGTGTGTGTGTGTGTGTTTGTGTGTTTATATACACACACATACACATTCACACATGGATATGTATATATGTGTGTATCTATACATATGTATAGTTTTTATATTTACATACATACATAGATAAATAAATGAATAAAGGAAAACACAAAAAATGGAGAATTATATATTCTTTAATCCCTTACTTACACGTGTTTCAAATTGGTTGACATTTCAAAATTCTGCTATGCAATAATTGAACAGACATCATCATCATCGTTTAATGTCTACCTTCCATGCTAACATGAGTGGGATGGTTCCACAGGAGCCAGCCTGGCTGAAGCCTGTACCAGACTTCTGTGACTGTTTTGGCAACATTTTCACAGCTGGATGCCTTTCATGAAATCAACCAGAGTGGTCTTAGTGCTTTTTACATGGCACAAGCACAGGCAAGGTCAGTTTTGCCAAAATTTTTACAGCCGGATGCCCTTCCAAATGCTAACCACTTTACAGTGTGGACTGGATACTTTTAAGTGGCACCTGCACTGACAGGGTCACCAAGTACCTTGCAAAACATTAAAAAAAAACTTTTTAATAGGGGAGGAGGCATTGGAGGAGGTGATGAGGAAAAAGTTATAGTGAGACAGATACAGGTGTCTTGCTGTAGAAGTACAAGGTTACCTGGTTGGAGAGAGAAAGATCAGGAATGAAGACAGAAAGAGGTGTGCTACAGCACACCATTGTTACCAACCTGAGGGAAGTGCAGGAGAAGGAGAGAGTGTGGGAGACAGCAGGATAGGGATGGGGGCAAAATGCTGGGCATACTCACAAGGAATGGGGATCAGAATATAAATGGGATGGTTGAATAAAGGAAGAGAGAGATATAGATAGTGGCAAGTGCCAGGGCATACCCTTGAGGTTCAAATGCCATAATATAAGTGGCAGGATATTGCGAAGGGAGTATGATTAAAGAGTATGAGTAAGTGGCGAAAGACCTGGGTATATATAGAGTTAGTGGGGCTACCAGATAGCAATGATACAGAGGAACAAAGGTGTGAGGGCAGGATTTGGGAGTGAGAGCTATGCATAGTATGAAGGAGGAAATATGAGAAAGAGAAGAGATGTAGAGTGTAGATTGGTTTGTTGGGGTAGGGTGAGGGAAGAGTTTTCTTCTTATGTGTGGGTGGAGCACACAGGTCGAGGACAAGCAGAGAGCAATGATACAGGCCAAGAGGACAGGATTGGGGAGTGGGAGTAATCATATTACATGAAGCAGAAATGTAAGGAAGAGAAGAGATGTAGAAACATAGTTTGGTTTGTTGTGGTAGAGTTTGTGAGAAGATTTTCTGTTAAGTGTGGTTGGAACACAGTGCTTCTAGAACTCAGTTTTGCTGATGCGGGTAGATCTTCTCAAGAACTTCATATTGCCAGACATCTCAGTCCATTGTCATTTCCTCTGTGAGGCCCAACTTCCTGAGATCTGTCTTTACCACTTCATCCCATGTCTTCCTGAGTTTCCCTCTTCCATGGGTACCATTCACTTTCAGTGATCAGCACTTCTTTATGCAGCTGTCCTTATTCATATGCATCACATGTCCAAACCAACGTAATTTTCTCTCTTGCATGCAACGTTTAATTCCTCTTATGCCCAACTTTTATCTCAATACATTTGCACTTTGTTGTACATGAGAACAGAAAGTAAATTTTACAGCTGGTGTAGGTTACAATGGCTTTCAATGGAGAATTTAGTTAGCCAATTTGTCTCCTGACAGAGTGCTTATAAAGTATTCACCTGCATTTTTAATACTTTTTTGCTTGTGTATATGTGTGTGCATGTGTGATCACTGAAGACATAGCAATGACATAATCATTTTTCTAGTGACCAGTATGCTGTAAATGTGGCCAGTTTACTGTAAATTGCAGTTTGGACATAAGCATCATACAATCTGCTCTTCATCTTGAGGGAGATGACTTTCATTGTCAGCAGACTTAATAACTCCATGACCTTTCTCCATCCCATCTGATTATTATACTTTCAGAGCACACAACTCTACTGCTGAGTATGTCACTTAGTAATGAAAGCTATCAGAATATAATAATCAAGTTTAAACTACCCACAGGTATGATAAAGTGCCACACCCTAACAGTTGAGGGAACCCGTGGAAGAGGTAGGCCCAGGAAGACCTGAGCTGAGGTGGTGAGACAAGACCTTCGTACATTGGGCCTCACCGAGGCGATGACTACTGACCGAGACCTTTGGAAATGTGCTGTGCGTGAGAAGACCCGGCAAGCCAAGTAAGATCGTTGCCAGTGCCCCTGGACTGGCTCTTGTGCGGGTGGCACATGAGATGCACCATTTTGAGCGTGGCCGTTGCCAGTACCTG
>NC_068996.1:27122399-27123210 GCF_001194135.2 Octopus bimaculoides | reverse complement strand
ACACGTAAAAGCACCCACTACACTCTCTGAGTGGTTGGCGTTAGGAAGGGCATCCAGCTGTAGAAACTCTGCCAAATTAGATTGGAGCCTGGTGTTGCCATCCGGTTTCACCAGTCCTCAGTCAAATTGTCCAACCCATGCTAACATGGAAAGCGGACGTTAAACGATGATGATGATGATGATGATATATATATATATATATATAGGTGCAGGAGTGGCTGTGTGGGACCTTGGGCAAGTGTCTTCTATTACAACCTCGGGCTGACCAAAACCTTGTGAGTGGACTTGGTAGACGGAAACTGAAAGAAGCCCGTTGTATATATATAAGTATATATATCTATGTGTGTGTGTGTCTTTGTCTCTGTGTTTGTTCCCCCATCACTGCTTGACAACCAATATTGGTGTGTTTATGTCCCTGTAACTTAGCATTTTCGGAAAAAGAGACTGATAGAATAAGTACCAGGCTTAAAAAATAAGTACAGGTGTTGATTCATTTGGCTAAAAGGACTGTCTTCCTTGTCAGCTGTTAGAAAAGTGCTCTCATGTGGCAAAGAGTTGTTTTGTCTCTTATTTCTTGCAATGCTGGTGCTTACTAGCACTTCCATTACTTTAGTGACAACTGTACCTATATGTATATATATATATATATATATATATATATATATGGGAGAATATACAAAAAATAACAACAGACGAGGACAGGTGGTGTAAATAACAAAAGTATATATTAGTATGACGCTCGGGAATACGGAAAGTCTTTGACGTTTCGAGCTACGCTCTTCAACAGAAAGAATATGGAGACAAGGAGAAA
>NC_068996.1:27117849-27121956 GCF_001194135.2 Octopus bimaculoides | reverse complement strand
GAGGGTATTGGTGTGGTGTGATGTGAGGGTGTTGGGAGGTGGGGAAGGCATGGGTGGAGTGTGGGGTAGAGGTAGGGGTATGTGGGTAGGGTGGGGTATGTGGGTAGGGGTGGGTGGTGGGTGTAAGGAATTGGATGGGGTGGAGTGGGAAGGTAGAGTAGGAGTGTGTTGGGGTGTGGTGGGATGAGCTTATGAGGATATATATATATATACACACACACACACACACACACACAAACACACATAATTATATGTTTGACCTACATCCAGGTGTTTTAACACCAGATGCATTGAGAATATATTTACTTATGCCTAAAAATGCAGCCAACCCACAAACTAACTGCATTCACACCTTGTGTATGTGTTCAATTTTCTTTATATATATATATTGTTGGTAAATCATAAATCCAAAAAAAGAAGCACATTCTAAGTTATAGAGCAGTGTAGTATAAAGATAGACAAGGGCGATCTATGGGATAACCCTAGGTTTCACACCTACAAAGCACTTAGCTTTACAGTGTATCATCAGACCCCAAAACCTATTGGCACATGGCCTCTGTTGCAAGTGGTCTCTCTAGAAAATGGAGGAGGAAAAGACTTCGTTAATGTCAACAACAGAGGATTGTCTCCCTTTGGCTGTTATTCATAATCGCCTCTGTTACTATGCCAGTAGTAACAACACCAATACCATCGCCACCTTTAATGATGCCAATAACAACACCAACAACACTGGTACCAACAACAGCAGTAGCAGCAGCATCAATACCAGCAGAGACAACATCGCCACGATCCGTGCACCGAGATACATTGGATGCTCCGGTAACATATTCAAGCAACACCTCTCCACCCACAAATCCTCTTTCAAGATACCAGAGAGGAGATATGCTACATCATTAACCAGCCATGTATGGCAGCTGAAGAACAAAGGAATTCTACATATAATATCATGGAGAATCTCAGAAAATCCAGGTCCTTACATAAACAGGGCCAAGCATTGTAAATTGGGCATAGCCAAACAGGCGAGGATATTAAAGGACTCCCTTAACCTGGCATCCCGGAATCCACACAATAACAGAATCAATCACGAATAACAGCCAAAGGGAGACATTCTCTTGTGGTTATAGAATAATGAAGTCTTTTCCTCCTCCATTTTCTAGATAGGCCACTTACTACAGAGGCCATGTGCCAACAGGTTTTGGGGTCTGATGATACAGTGTAAAGCTAAGCACTTTATGGACGTGAAATCCCGGATAATCCCATAGACCGGCCTTATCTATCTATCTTTATATATATATACACACACACAATATATACACACAATATATGCAAGTGTGTGTGTGTGTGTGTGTGCGTGTGTGTGTGTGTGCGTGTGCGTGTGTATTTGCTGTGTGGGTATGTTTACTTCTGGAAGTTAGATTTCTGGAGGAACCTTTACTGACATTGTGATTCTATCTTAATTCTAGGTATGTAGTGACTATTCATATGGTCCTGGTCACATTGGCCCAGAAAAGAATTCCAAAGATGGCACTGCTGAAAAAGGTTAAAATTCTTTATGAACATTATTATTTTCTTTTTCTTTTTATTATTTCATGTATTTGCCAAAGAAGACTGTTTGCCCACTGACCTTATTTTCATTTCCTTTGAGATAGGAAATTGGTTAGGAGGGGAGTCATCCTTTTTGACTGGAGCCTTGGGGTGAATGTTTGCATGAACAACACACAAGGACCAGGTGGTGGTGTTAAAATTGGTGACAAATCATGTCTTCTACACTATAACATATAACATGGACTATCTCATTACAACAAGCTTCCTTACAGTTTCTTCTTATGAAATTTCACTCAAAAGGCTTTTGTTGCCCTAATAGTAGAAAACATTTGCATGAAGTGTTGTGCAGTGGGATTTTACATGAAATCAGTGTTCTCTCTAAACTGTGCATTTGTGTATGCATGCACATGTTTTACAATTTGTGCACAAAAGAAAAAAATGTGTGCATACAAAGTTTTCAAGATAAAATTGGATTTTTAAAAAATTCTTGTGATGGTTACTTGTAAAGAAAGCCAAAATTTGTACAATTTGCAACTTTCTGCATGCACCCACAGCCAAAAATTAGAGGAAGCATTGCCTGAAACCATGGAGATGTGAAGTAACCATTTTAATAATGTGTTCACCCAGGCATTTCTTAGATCAATGATTTAGTTTCACTTGAGTTCAACTTTCAATGGAGTTCTTCAATTTTGCCATCTATCCCACTACTGAAGTATTACCAGTAATATATCACACAATAAATAGCATGATGAAGGTGTGTGGCTCAGTGATTAGAGAGTCGGGCTCACAATCATGAGGTAGTGAGTCTGATTTCGGGTTAACAGATGAGATACAAATAATAATGGTGGTGGTAGTCATAACAACAACAACAATAATCCTTTCTATTGGAGGCACAAGATCTCAAATTTGGCAGGAGGGGACTAGCCAATTACATTGACCTCAGTGTTTCACTGGTACCTAATTTATTGAGCCTGAAAGGATGAAAGGCAGAGTCAACCTTGCTGGAATAATAATAATAATAATAATAATAATAATAATAATAATAATAATAATAATGAATGCCCTGATGCAGTACCAAGCAGTGACTCTCATGACTTTTGATCTTAACTGATTGGAAGTGTTATCATATACATTGTTTCGTCTTGGTATAAAAAGATAGGCCACAGCAAATATTCTGCTCAATACCACAGATTTGCATGTCAGTTGTTTGACCTTAAACCAGTTGAGCATGTCCCTTGGTGGCTGACGATATGTGCATCTCTGATCATGAGCAGAAGTAGTGAGGGAGCATCATAGTCATGTGTTGAGAGGAATTCTTTGGAGTTGGGATAATTCACCTCTGGAAACATGAGTGTTTCATTCATCATCCTTAAACAACCCTTATTCAGGGACCTTTTGAGTAGGATGGGCTACTTGACCTGAAGAAAACTCTAACTAGGCCCCACCTCTAAGGTCATGTGCTGTTTAACTTGATATGAGATCACTGTGTCATGCACATACAGTTGAGATGTATGTGCCTTGTATACCTTTATCAGAAGGATAGTCATGATGGGCATATTGAGCTTTGTTTATTTGTACTCCAGTGTCACTTTGATGGCATACGCTGCTCTCTCACTCAATAATAATAATAATTATTATTATTTTATTTGCTGTCACTTATGATTAGCTCTTAGACATGAAAGTGATTTGAATTCTAAAGATGTACCAATCAATATAGATGAGTGATTGGCAGCCTTAGGATAGACGTAGACAGACTCAATTGATTCCACTGCTTGATAAAAGTTCAGAAAAGTAATAAGAAGAAAGTGGATGCCTCTATGAGATAACTTGTTGCAGTGAACTTGTGAAGATGACATGGTGGAAGGTTGGTGATAGGACATAAAAAGTTATTGGACAGGTGTAGAAAAAAAGTGGAAGAAAGGGTGAACAGGGAACAATATCTGGGAAATAGAAGAGGTGCTAAATTTCAGGTCTATTTTGTTAGAATAGAAGCTAAAAGCATTAGGTGTTCTAGATTTTAACACAGTGTGTCAATGTTAATCAGGTTGGTGAAAACTATGTAGATAATATTAGTATTGTAGTCATCATCATTGATACTTACGAGAAGGAGGCATGCAAATGTGACTATGAAAGGCTGCTGAATGGAGAGAATATGTAATAGAAAGAGGGACTACTCCAAGTTAACCCAACAGAGGAGAGCTATTGAAATCTTCAGCTACATAGTTGAACTGAAATCCTGGAAATATTTAGCAAAGTAGAGTACACACTATAGGCGTAGGAGTGGCTGTGTGGTAAGTAGCTTGCTTACCAACCACATGGTTCCGGGTTCAGTCCCACTGCGTGGTACTTTGGGTAAGTGTCTTCTACTATAGCCTTAGGCCGACCAAAGCCTTGTGAGTGGATTTGGTAGACGGAAACTGAAAGAATCCTGTCGTATATGTATATATATGTGTGTATGTGTTTGTGTGTCTGTGTTTGTCCCCCCAACATCGCCTGACAACCGATGGTGGTGTGTTTACGTCCCTGTAACTTAGTGGTTCAGCAAAGAGACCAATAGAATAA
>NC_068996.1:27116238-27116731 GCF_001194135.2 Octopus bimaculoides | reverse complement strand
TATATATATATATATATATATGCACACATACGCGTGCACACACACACACACACACACACACACACACGCACGCTAGCTAAACACATACCTTGTGTATGTGTGTTTGATTTGTTTATATCTGTCAAGCTGCTTTTAACTCATATTTGAATTTTTTCTGTGGTATGCAATGTTGGGACATACCAGCAATTGGTTCTTACACACTTTTGTATATAATTAAAGACAGTGATTTAGCTTGTATTGGTCCTTGTTTTGGATATGTAGTATTGACAAGTCACAAAAATGACAAAACATTGATATCTATCACTCTTGAATAGTTCCAGATGTGAGTTATCTCACTTGATTATGACTTCTAGGTGTTTTAACACCAAGCAAATTGATGAGAATATATTCTCTTACCCCTATAAGCACAACCTACCCATGAACTAGCGAAACACATACCTTGTGTACATGTATTCAGTATTGTATATATATATATATATATATATATATATAT
>NC_068996.1:27113981-27115275 GCF_001194135.2 Octopus bimaculoides | reverse complement strand
TATATATCTTTTATCTTTTATCTTGTACTTATTTCAGTGTTTCAGCCATTGGACCTCACTATGTATGTTTCCAAAGCCTGATACTTACTCTATCAGCACGTCTTGCTGAACCACTAAATTTGTGGATGTGAACAAACCAACACCAGCTGTCAAGCAGTGGTGGGAGACAAACATAAACACCAAGACAAACTCATATCTATCTGTCTGACAGACTTCTTTCAGTTTCCAGCTACCAAATCCACTCACAAGGCTTTGGTTGACCTGAGGCTATTGTAGGTGACATGCAGTAGGATGATGTGGCTGGGAAGCAGACTTCTTACCACAAAGTCACATTATTTATGCTGTCATTAGATTCCTCCCATATCCCTCATCCACCGTTCACTACATCCACTGTTCACTACATCCACCGTTCACTACATCCACCGTTCACTACATCTACCGTTCACTACATCCACTCCTAAAAACTTATCTTTTGCATTAAGGCACCTGTGCCAGTCCTGTGTAAATGCAACCATGCCATGTAAAAAGCATCCAGCAAACTCTGTTAAGTGGTTGGCATTAGAAAAGGCATCTAGCCATTACAAACCATGCCACAACAGACAGTTGGAGTCTGGACAGCTCCCTGCTAACCAGCTCCATGTCATGCCAGCATGGAAAGTGGATGTTAAACAAGGATGATTATTATATACACTCCATCTCCCATACAACCTTGCATCTTTCACCCATCCACACATCTGGTTCTTTTGACCCCATTCACTTACACTCATTTTGTACCTTATCATCACTATTTTTATCTCTTCCTAGTTCCACCCTGATCTCCTCCACCCTTTCTTTTAAAATACAAATAACCATGTCTGTCTTCAACAGCAAGAAATCTGTTCTGCTCAGGCCTTTCCTCTCATCTTCTAGCATAAAGCCACCTTCACTTGTGGTAATATATGCCAGCTGCATGGTGATCTCACTAGTATTGGTGGCTTGGAAAAACCATGCAATACATGATGTAAAGTGGTTAGCATTGGAAAAGGCATCCAGCTGTAGAGACCAAGCTAAAGAAGACATTAGAGTTTGGTGTAGTCCTTGGATCCATATGATACTGTTGAACTGTTTGACCCAAGCCTGCAAGGAACATAGACATTAAATGATGATGATGATGATGATGATGATGATGATGATGATGATGATGATGATGATGACGATGTATACTGCCAGTTAATGTAAAAATAATATAAATTGAGGTTAATAATACGTTAATAATAAATTGTGTTGTCTTTTTGCTTCATTTTTTTTTTTTTTT
>NC_068996.1:27109389-27113775 GCF_001194135.2 Octopus bimaculoides | reverse complement strand
TTAGAAATTTTGTATGTCTTTTTTGAGCGAGATCGTTGCCAGTGCCCCTGGACTGGCTCTTGTGTGGGTGGCACATAAAATACACCATTTTGAGCGTGACCATTGCCAGTACCGCCTGACTGGCCTTCGTGCGGGTGACACGTAAAAGCACCCACTACACTCTCTGAGTGGTTGGCGTTAGGAAGGGCATCCAGCTGTAGAAACTCTGCCAAATTAGACTGGAGCCTGGTGTAGCCATCTGGTTTCACCAGTCCTCAGTCAAATCGTCCAACCCATGCTAGCATGGAAAGCGGACGTTAAACGATGATGATGATGATGATGATGATGATGTGAATATTTTTACTCTAGTTGCTCTGCTTTGTTTGGTAATGCCAGACTGACCTATTTTGAAGCTATCCATGTTGTTAGTTAAGATGTATTTTGGATATATCTTACAGCTTTTGAATACTTGACTTTTCGGATAGAATTATATCAGAAAATGGAGCCACTCTTTTGTTGAAAAAAATCTAGTGTTGTCTTAATTTGGGTTGATTTGACAGAAGCAGTGTCAATGAAATTTTGCTTCATTTAATTGCAGCTTTCATAGATTTAACTATTTTATATTTGTGCATGGTGTTGTTTGCAAAGATGATGGTGGTGGTGGGGACAATGATGATGATGATAACTTCAATGATGACTTTGTTGTTTTGTTATTAATTTTTTGTAGCTCTTGTTCAGTGTTCTCGTAGATCATATATTTTGGAGTAGCCTTCAACTCTTTTATCCTGAATACGTTTGATCTCAGTCTGTTAATTAATGAAGTTTCAAAGTGTATTTATTCAACCTGCACATTATATAGATTAATAGAAAACTGAAAATAATAAAATGCTTGTTCTTTTATTCTCATAGTTTTGACAGCACTCCTCTACGTGTGTCACTTGATTTAACTACAGTATTTAGTCAGACAGGCAGTTTTCCCATGATACCTTGTGTGGAATACCTCATTTAAATCAGCTTGATGTTTATTATCAATGTGACACTCAGGATTTGAATTGAACTCAGCATTACATGATATCAAAATTCTTACTAAAGTTCGAGTGTAGCAGTAGTCAAGTAATAGATATGGTCGATACCAAATTAAAAGCAGCATTTGATTCTATCATTCTGGGTTTTGAGGTTTGGCCATGCTAGAACATAATTTGCCATTCTTGCTTCCTTGGATCAATAAAATAGGTGGTGATTATCAACCTTTGTTGATTCAGTTGGCATAGCTAACTCATTAGGAGGCAAATTGTCAGAGGCATTTAAAATGACACATTGAAAGTTTTGGAGTGTTATTTTTTTGTGTGCTGGTTTTCTGTGTTTTGAATTGAAATCCTACCAATGTCAATAAATAAAGCACCAACCTGGGTCACTGGATTGGAATATCGGATGAGATGCCTTGTGGTATCTGATCTAGCTATTTGTATTCTGAGTTCAAAAAGTGGCTTTGTCATCAATTTTCACAGACTGAAATTAAGTGACAAAGGGGATCATGACAGACTGCGGCACAAGCATCAACCAGAAATCAGAGAGACCTCTCAGGGACTTTGAAGACTAAGCATAGAGAGAGGTCAGAGACTGAACTCATGACTCTTTCTTTTTACACTAATCAAATTCACCGGCAAAACGGTCTTAGAGTTTCAGAAAGCCTGGAAACATCCACTGCTGCAAACCTCTCACCAATGTATTTGTGTTCTTATACCAATATAAGAAATTACTTACTGTTCCAGTTGATTTTATGGTGTGAACTGTACTTACTCATGGTACCTATTCAGAATTGAGGTGACCGAGTAATTTATGCAGTGAATTTTATGTATGGATAATGCATGGAACCAATGGCATATCACATATTTCCTTTGTTTCAGTTGGTGGCTTTGGCTTTCAGCACTTATTGCTATAATTATTGGTGATCTCTCTGAGCGAAC
This sequence comes from Octopus bimaculoides, assembly GCF_001194135.2. Classification (NCBI taxonomy): domain Eukaryota; kingdom Metazoa; phylum Mollusca; class Cephalopoda; order Octopoda; family Octopodidae; genus Octopus; species Octopus bimaculoides. The sequence goes on along the minus strand of NC_068996.1, from coordinate 27,111,829 downwards.
AGTTCAAGAGAGAAAATGAAAGATCTATTCCTACTTTACGTCAACTTGATGGAGAGGAAGGTGAGGTGGGAGTGGTTTCTAAATTGTTTGCCTCAATAATTTGCATCATCGTTATCATATTATCACCATTGCTGTGCTACCACCATCACCATCATCATTATCAACACCAGGGCCACCCTCATCATCATCATCATCATCATCATCGTCATCATAATCGATGTGATATCTACTTTTTTTGTTCTTGCATGGGTCAGAATGAAATTTGTTGAGGCAAATTTTCTATGCTAGACACCCCTACTATCACCAATCGTCTCCCACTTCCAAGCAAGGTAAATGTCCTCAGGGTTGACATGTTTTTCTTGCAAGATTGGAAATGAAAGACACCACTGGTATGACACTGATGATACTTTACAGCTATTGTACTGTGTCATGATAAGTTGACATAACTACATACACATACACACTCACATACATGCATCTGTATACATGTGTACATGTATACATGTGTACATATGTGCATACATATACATATACATGCACACACATGTATATCCCTCTGCTCATGCAAGCATAGAAAAGTGATGACGATGATTATGGTATATATGTCTATATACATACCCAATGGGCTTTTGTTAGTTTCTGTCTACCAAATCCATATCATCCACTCTCAGTCAAGGGCTATAGTAGAAGACATTTACTCAAAGTGCCATGCAACAGAACTGAGTTTGAAACTGTGTGATTGGGAAGTGAACTTTTGAATCACACAGCCAGGGCTGTATCTGGAAAATGTATAAATATACTGAATCAATGAAACTCATTTGTTGAATGTAACACTAAGCAAACATTTGAACTTCTTCAAAGAGATGCTCTGTTGAAAATGTCAGAATTCCCTCGTCCTATATCACACAAACTTATACCTCATGACTCTTTGTCAACATGCTTATAAAATATCATTATTGTCAGTCTATGAATAATTAAACTATTTGTTTCAGATATTCAATAGTGTACAACCAAAATGTAAGAACAGAAGACATCTTCCTGCAAATGGGCAATAAAACACCAGGCAGCAGCAGTTGTGAAAGAATGGTTGTAAGTTGAGCTTTTTTTCTTTAAAAAAAAAATATCTCACATCTTTCTACTATCTTTTACTTGTTTCAGTCATTAAACTGTGGCCATGCTGGGGTACCAGTTTGAAGAATTTTTAGTTGAACTATCATAATTGATCTCAGTACTTATTTTCTTTTTAAGCCTGATGGTTATTCTGTTGGTCTCTTTTGCTGAACTGCTAAGTTACAGGGACATGTTTTCACGGAAGATTGGAAACAAACAACAACAGTTATACGAGAGTGACGGTTGTTTACAAGTATTGTATGATGTCAAGAAAAGGTGGAAAAATACACACACACACACGCACACAAACACACACACACACACACACACACACATTTAGGATGAGCTGCTCTCAGTTTTCTGTCTGCCAGATACACTCACAAGGTTTTGGTACTGAACCCCAAACCATGAGGGTTGGTTGGGAATCATGCATTTTATTTTTAAACTTACTCAAAGCTGTATTCTATGTATATCATCATCATATATATTTGCATTTTAAAAATGCATCAATTGTAAATACAATCTGAGCTACAAAAGGTACTTTCCATTGGGAATATAATGACAATGCATTATTTTGCTTGCATCATATCAAATACTGATCAATTAACAAACACATAACTCTGCTGTTGCCTTTTAAGCCAAAACTCACAAGCATCAATTAATCGTTTGATTATAATTACCTTTGCAGGTAAAAATTCAACTGCCAAATACCATGATGAAAGATATTTCACTGGATGTGAAACCTAAATTCCTAGATCTACGGACTCCCAAATAGTAAGTGCCTCTGTTGTTCATTTTCTATCTTTGTATTGAAGATGACCAGTATAGTGGTCATGGGAGGAGTGGTCATTGTTCATGTACTTGCTGTTATAACACAGTACCTATATATATATATATATATATATATTTTCTGTTTTCATTTTTCTGTTTTCGTTTCTCATTGTGTTTAACGTTTTTTTGATGTCCTGTATCCATATATGCATATATGTATACATATAGATGTAGGTATGTACATATATGTATGGATATATGCATATATCTATATATTATTTATAGTATTATATGATCAAACACCACGCATCCTTTTCCAAGTAAATTTTATCTTAATAATTACAATGCGCACTCTTCTACTATCTCTCTCCCTCTCTTGTTCTTCATCCTTTCTGTTTTTCTCTCCCACCCTTTCCTTATTCTTCTCTCCCTTTCACCGTTCCCTCTTTCTCTCTCACTCCTCCTCTTCCTCACTCCTCCTCTTCCTCACTCCTCCTCTTCCTCACTCCTCCTCTTCCTCACTCCTCCTCTTCCTCACTCCTCCTCTTCCTCACTCCTC
>NC_068996.1:27101206-27107307 GCF_001194135.2 Octopus bimaculoides | reverse complement strand
TATGGTGTCGTAGCTACTAACAGTTGAGGGTTGCGTAGTCTAGACGGCGTTTTTAGATTTCATTATTCTCTTTAACCCGGGCAAAGCTGGGTATTTCTGCTAGTGTAATATAAAGCTGAAGCAAATTAACACCAAATATACAGTGCGTGTGTTTTTATTGGCTAAACTGGCAATATGACCATCCCCAAGTACAACAATCTATCTATCTATCTATCTATCTATCTACCTATCTCTATATATATATATATATATATATTAATTATATATACATAGCAAATCCAAAAAAATGAAGAACAATCACAAAAAGCAACAACATGAGGACGTGGTACATGTAAAGTATTAGCAGATGCTCAGGGAAAGAAAGAAAGGTGGTTTTATGTTTCGAGCAAAGCTCTTCTTCAGAAACTGACGAAAGTCCAATAGAAAAGGAAGATGGAGGAAAAAAATTGTCAACGATTCACATGATGTGTATATATATATATATATATATATATATCTTGACTCCTGTTCACTCTTGACATCAAATCTCTGTACACAGTGATCCCACACAATGACGGTCTTCTTGTGCTAAAATGCTTACTAAACCCACATCCAGACCCTCAGCCTGACACCTCCACACTTCTTTGTTTGGCTGAACTTGTCCTCTCCCTCAGCTCTCTTGCCACATCAACTCCACCCTTACCCACCTCCCTTTCCCCCCTCACCCTATCACCCCAACACACCATTCTTTGAGCCTTCTGTTGACTCCAGTCCAAACCCTCCACCTTATACATCTTCCCCATCCCACACCTTCCCTCCTTCAAATGCTCCCATAACCTGCATGACCTCTTGGTCCACAGTTTCTTCCCTACTCCTGGCTCCCAACCTGGCTCCTCCTGCTCTCACCCATGCTGTTGCACCTGCCCCTACCTCTCCAACATCATTATCCTCATTGGCACCCATCACTGCTCCTATCACATCACCAACTCTTTTACCTGCACCTCCAGCAATGTTATCTACTGCATCTCCTCTCTCTGTCTTTCCCTGTACATTGGTCAAAAGGAATGCTGCTTGGCCAAATGGTTCACTGAGCATTTTCGGGACATCAGACTCAGCAATGATACCCTGGTCTCATGCCACTTCTGCTCCACTGGTCATTTGCCACATCTGTCTGTATTCGGACTATCTCTGTGCAGGGGCCACCTGGACTCCTGCCTCTGCCATGATTAGGAATTAATCTTCTCCCTTCATTCCTTTGCTTTTTATGGCCTTAATTCACTACCTCTCTTCATCTAACACCAAACCCCGTATATTTCCACATACCTCCCACCTTCATGTTTTTAAAGGGTTTTTTTCTTAAAATCATATGGCTGTGTTATTTTTTTTACCCCCACCACCAAGGAGGTTATGTTTTTGCCAGTGTTAGTTTGGGAAATTGGGCAATTTTCAGCATGCGTGTATATGGGTGGAAATGAGCTGCTTGGCGGAGGTCTGCACTCTCTGAGTGCTTTACTAGTTTTATTATAATCCTTTTCTTTTATTATAATCCTTCTTTTACTATTGTTCATTTGCTTTCATATAATTTTTTACTGTATGCTTTTTATTGTATACTTTTTTTACTTATCTAATTATTGATATGATGGTCACTCTTCTTGTTTCCTGCCCTCCCCGTAGAATCTCAGATTTATTGTCTTGCTTTCATGGTTCTTGTGGCTTTAAAGAAAGCTGTCAAATAAGTAAATATATAAATAACTGAGTGGCCTTACACTTTGTACTTAGCCCTAAAACTGTTTGTTGAATAGAATTAAAAGATAAAAGAAACTAACTCTCAGTTATAGGGGTGAGATGCTTTGCTATCAGGTCGACCAAAGCCTTGTTAGTGGATTTGGTAGACAGAAACTGAAAGAAACCTGCTGTATATATATATATATATATATATATGTTCGTGTGTCTGTATTTGTCCCCCCCCCCATCATCGCTTGACAACTGATGTTGGTGTGTTTATGTCCCTGTAACTTAGCAGTTCGGCAAAAGACACTGATAGAATAAGATAGTGTAAGTTCTAGGATCGATTTGTTCGACTAAAGACAGTGCTCCAGCATGGCCACAGTGAAGACTGAAACAAATAAAATAATATAAATACACACACGACCACACACACACACCATACGCATGTTGTTTGTGTTAAAAGACTAAAAATAAAGAAAATGTTTTCGAGAAGAAGGAGAGAGAGAGAGAGAGAGAGAGAGAGAGAGAGAGAGAGAGAGAGAGAGAGAGAGAGGGAGAGAGAGAGAGAGAGAGGGAGAGAGAGAGAGAGAGAAAAGGGTTAGTGATTGAGATCTTATTAATTCCTGTCACATATGGAAGATACTCACTCAGTAGGTCATTCATGTTTTAACAATAAAAAACAACAACTTAGCTGAAACATTCACTGAGATTTTCAGGTATGTTGTTTATGTAAGAAGAAGTAAAACTGCAGGCAAAATGTGATTATCATATTACAAGGTGGTTGTTGTTTAACCCAGGATCAATCCTCATAGTGTGGATTTGATCTATAATTATGTCACTGTTAATCATTCTGTCATTTTTCTTTTAGGGTTATATAGTTATATTACACCTAATGGAGACACAAGTATGGCTGTATGGTTAAGAAGCTTGCTTTGCAGTCATGTGGTCTTAGGGTTTGGTCCCACTTCATGGTACCTTGAATGAGTGTCTTTTACTATAGCACTGGGCTGATCAGTGCCTGGTGAGTAGATTTGGTAGATGGAAACTGAAGGAAGCTTGTATCTCATACATGTGTGTGTGTGTGTGTCCCCTTAGTCTTTGTGTGTGGCTAATGTGCAGGTACAATAAACACTAAGAATGTACAGAAATAAACACCCTCAAATATCTGGGTGGATCCTTAGAAGTAGTAGATAGCTTCTGCTATCTTGGCAACCAGGTTAAAAGTGGAGGAGGAAGCTCTGAAAGAATAATTTCATAAAAGCATAACTTCAGGAATAAGAACAGGCTGGGCAAAGTTCACAGAGCTACTACCTTTCTTGGTAACTAAGGACTTCTCCCTCAGAGTGAAAGGCAGATTGCCTGTGTGCATATAATTATGCTACATAGCAGTGAAACATGGGTTTTGACTACTGAGGACTTGAAAGAAATGAAACCAGCATGCTCTGTTGGATGTGTAAATGAGTGTAAATGATTTAAGAAAAAATTGGGTATAAAAAACATCAGATGTAGTTTGGAAGAGAGAAGACTGCACTGGTATGATCATCCGGTGCATATGGATGAGGACAGCTGCATCAAGAAGGGCCAACCTCTAATTGTGGAGGGTACCTGTGGAAGGGGTAGACCCAGGAAGATGTGGGATGAAATGGTGAAAAATGATTTTCAGATGTTGAACCTCACAGAAGAGATGACAATGGACTGAAATCTCTGGTGATTTATTGTGCTTGAGAAGATATGTCAAGCTAAGTAAAATTGTACAGGTATGTGCTTTACAACCATGACCCACCCTCTCTCTCTTTCACACACACACACACACACACACACACACACACACACACACACGCACACACGCACACACACACACACACACACACACATACACAGACTGTCCTGTCAAAGTACCCCTACAACCCATCTTCTCAATACTCTCATCCCACCATCCATGATCACCAACCACTGAAGGCCCCTTTGGTCTCCCTCATGTGCCTATCAACACACCACTCTCCTTGCTCTTACATGCATCCCATGCTCCACCTCCTAGCCACTTCATTTTCTCTCACCATCACTTGCTACAATTATGTCATCACCATCTTCAAACATCTTCTTTCTCACTTTTATGAAACATCCCTCCCTTCATATACCTTCTGTTCCCTGTCTGTAGAGAGACCTCAACAGATCTCCAACACCATCTATATCTCTGTCTCTCACTCTAACTGTCTGTATCTTTCTCTCTACCTCTTTCCTACCTTCATTGTCTTACTGGTGTAGCCAAGTATCTCCTCTATAGTAAGACAACTATTTCTACCCCTCTCTCATACTCTAATCTTACATGTCCACTTCCCTCAGTTCAACTCCCACTCTCAGCTGAGAAGTCCTTGCCCTTCCAGCTACTGGTGCCATGTTAAAAGCACCCAACACACCCTGTAAAGTGGTTGGCATTAGGAATGGCATCCAGCTGTAGAAACCATGCCAAAACGACAAATGGAGCCTTGTGTAGCCCTCTGGCTTGCCAAACTCCTGTCAAACTGTCCAGTGCATGCCAGTATGGGAAACAGACATTAAATGATGATGATAGAGGTGAAGGCGGTGGCAGTAGTAAATGAGTGCTATCATCATACAAATTATGTTCATTTCAAATCACCCTTGTAAACATGTCTGGAAATGGGGAAATATTAGCTTACTTGGAAACAGGTGAGAGTTGATCACAGAATGGGCATCCAGCTGTAGAAAATCTGCCCCAGCATATTCTGTCTGAACAATGCAAGTGTAGAAAATTGGGCAATTAACGATTATGTATATATTTCCATTTATTTAACATTGGAGTTCAAGCTGTGTATGAGTAAGAAGAGATTTAATAAAAAAATTCTTTAAAATGATGTAACTTTAAAGATGAAAATTTTAAAACTTCTTTGTCATTATTTGACATTATTACCAAATGCCATAAAAATCAACCTTAATTCAAGATATGATTTCTCTTCAATGGGATGGACTGTGTGTATAAAAGATCAAGGGCAATAAAATTATATGGCTCCAATGCTTGACCAGATATCTGAAATTTCTCAAAATGGTATCACATATACAAGGCATTGCATCCATAAGTTGGGTGGTCACATTATCTGGATTTTCTTCGATTTTCATTTTTTCCAAATCAAGTCATACAACTTACTCAGTTTCTTGGATTTCCTTTGTTGAGTATTTATGGTGACTCTTTTCAAGAAGGTTCTTTTTATTGGATTTTAATTTGGTGACTGCCCTGGTCACTGCAATACTTGGATTAATTTTAATGATTTTAATTGATTTTAATGAATTCTTTGATTACTCCTGCAATATACTTTGGGTCATTGTCATGATGAAAAACCCATGATGAGTTCAAATGACTCTTGGCATATGGAAACATAACCATCTCCAAGATCTTTCAGTAGGCTATGTATATTCTTCAGGTTCTTCATCTGACCAATCCTTTGTCCTGGCATGTGACCCCCAACCATAACATTGCTATCACTACGCTTAACTGTCATATTTGTGCATTCTGGGTGAAATTCTTTTCTTGTTCAATGTTACATGTGCAATTTAGCCATCAGAGTTGAACAAATTTAATTTCAACTCGTCCAATCACAAAATTGTTAATGTTTAATTCTTATGTTCCTAGGTGAACTAAATGTGAGCACATTGGATTTTCAGAGAAATATACATTTTTTTTACATGTAAACACATGCCAAAAACTGACACTGCTTTAGTCAATTTTTGATGGAAGTGATACCAATTTACGTATTGTAATTCTGTCTAGTGTTGTACAAAATGTCAACTGTTGTTGTTTTTCCTGTTCCTTATCAACAAAGGGTGAAAGTACCAGTCCATTCTTTCAGTAGATTTGTGCTGACCGAGGACAGTCAAAATAGTCACAAGTTTCATTGAAAATGATGAGATGTGATGACTAAGAAAGAAAGAAAGACAGGCAAACAGAGGGAGAAAGAGTGAGGAGAAGAAAGAAAAGGAGAGGAAGAGAGAAGGAGCGGGAGAGAGAAGGAAAGGGAGAGAGAGAGAAAGAGAGACAGAGTGGAATCAACCTATGTACAGGAGAAGTACTTTTTTTAGTGGCCCCTGAAAAGATGAAAAACAATGTTGACCTTGATAGTATTTGAACTCAGAGCGCAGAGAACTGGAATGACTAGTGAAAGACAATCGCTCTGATGTTCTAATGACTAATAACTCAGCTAATTCATTGCCTAATTTGTCATGTGGGAGCATTATAAACATATAGGTGTGTGTGTGTTTCTCTCTCTCTTTCTTTCTCTCTCTCTCTTTCTTTCTCTCTCTCTCTTTCTTTCTCTCTCTCTCTTTCTTTCTCTCTCTCTCTTTCTTTCTCTCTCTCTCTTTCTTTCTCTCTCTCTCTTTCT
>NC_068996.1:27098448-27099158 GCF_001194135.2 Octopus bimaculoides | reverse complement strand
TATATATATATATATATATATGTGTATGTATATTTACTCATTTATATCTACATATATGTATGTATCTATATATATCAAACTGAGAATGTGTGTGTGTGTGTCTATCTGTGTGCATCACTAAAACTTGAGAATTACCCAACCGATTTCATTCAAATTTTACACATGCCTTACTCAGGGTTCATGCAGTGTCATGGGTCCCCAAAATTTTCAACTTCTTGCCTAATGCGAGTCTGAAGCAATCTCTTATCTCTTACACTCTTTCAGTTTTACATGTCAAAAGCAAAGCAATAACATCTCTATTGTAATGTAAGATAATACTTTAACTATTATATGGTTTCAATTTCAATTACTTTCACTATGTATATATATTAGTTTTATTTCTATAAGTTTCGCTATGTATTTATATACATGTTTGTATATGTATGTATGTTTATATATATATATATATATATATATATATTCTTTTACTCTTTTACTCTTTTACTCTTTTACTTGTTTCGTTCATTTGACTGTGGCCATGCTGGAGCACCGCCTTTAGTCGAGAAAATCGACCCCAGGACTTATTCTTTGGAAGCCTAGTACTTATTCTGTCGGTCTCTTTTGCCGAGCTGCTAAGTTACGGGGACATAAACACACCACCATTGGTTGTCAAGCGATGGTGGGGGGACAAGCACAGACATACAAGCACACATATATATATACATATATAC
>NC_068996.1:27093827-27098016 GCF_001194135.2 Octopus bimaculoides | reverse complement strand
TATATATATATATATATATATATATTATAGCCTCAGGTTGACCAAAGCTTTGTGAGTGGATTTCGTACACGGAAACTGAAAGAAGACTGTTGTATATATGTATATATTTGTGTGTGTGTGTGCATGTGTCTATGCTTGTAACCTTATCATTGCTTGACAAGCAATGTTACTGTGTTTATATTCCCAGAACCTAGCAGTTCAGCAAAATACACTGATAGAATAAATACTAGGCTTACAAAGAAATAAATCCTATAGTTGATTTGTTCGACCAACGGTGGTGCTCCAGCATGGCCGCAGTCACATGACTGAAACAAGTAAAACAATAAAAAAACTATGCCATTTTAATCCCGAGCAAGGCCAGGTATCTCTGCTAGTATATATATTCTTTTATTCTTTTATATGTTTCAGCCCTAAGGCTGTGGCTATGCTGGAGCACTGCCAGTGTAATCACCTTTTAATTGGCCAATTGTATGTGATTGGCTTTTGGTGAAGGAGGGGAGTTCAACACTTCTACCCTCTTTTGAGTTTCCTGCCTTGATATTGGTTCATTTGGTATCTTGGATAGCAAGAAGTCAAGTTGTTTCTTGAAAACATCTACCCCCACTTCATGGAGATCCCTTAGATGTTTTGGAAAGGTGTTAAATAGCTGTAGGCCCTTGAATCCCAAGCTATTGCAGTACATGGTCCTCACCCCAGATGAGACAGCTGGGACTTTTGTAACAGTGTAGTGATGTCCAATTTGAAGTCTGGTATAACTCTCAATTCCAAAGTTTGGTGCCAGCCCCTCCAGAATCTTCCACACATATATCACTGCGTATCTCTCCTGTCTTCGCTCCAGGGAGAAGAGTTGTAGTTCTTTCAGTCTCTCCCAGTAGTTCAGTTATTCCATTGATGCAATTTTCCTTGTGTAGCATCACTGAACCACCTCAAGTTCCACAATTAATCCAACACTGTAAGGTGACCACGGTTGAGAGCAGTAGTCCAGACAGCTGAGGGCAAATGTCCTGCATAGAACCAGTATAGTTTCCTGGTCTCTTGTTCCGAAGGTTTTCTGAATCCATTTGGCAATTTGCTTGCACACTGCCACCATCTTGGTGATATGCATGTGAAATGAGGCATTGTTGCTCATATCAATCCCAAGATCATGCACCATATGTGATTCTGGGATTGTCACTCCTTCTGGTTCAATGTATCATTGTTGTGACTTCTGAGTGCCAATTAGCTGGTCACAGAGTGCTTAGAATTTGCCTGCATTAAATTGCATGTTGTTGTCCTCAGCTCATTTATATATGACATCTAAATCTTTCTATAGATTAACATCAGAAGGTTCCTTGACTGCTTGTACTAATTTTGTATTGTCGGCATAGCTAGTAAGTGTGGCTGTCATGTATGAAAGAGCCACAACGAACAGCAGCAGCTCCAATACAGTTCCCTGTGGTACTCCACTTTCTATTACTGTCTCCTTGGAGAGGGCTCCGTTGGCTGCTACAGCCTGGCTTCAGCCTTTGAAGAAGTCATGCAACCACTCTTGATTTTCTCAGTTATGCTTAGTCTCTGCAGTTTGTGACATATCTTCCCGTGATCAACCTTATCGAAGACCTTTGCAAAGTCGAGATATATCACATCCATGTTTGAGCTATTCATTAATTGTTTCAACACCCAGTCATAGTGCTGCAAAAGCTGTGTAGGCAGCTTCTTCCTGAGCAAAAGCCATGCTGGGTGTCAGGAAGCAAGTCATTATCCTCAAGGAACACAATTAGTTTCTTCCTAACAATGCACTCCATGAATTTGCTGACATGGGAAGTTAGAAATACAGATCTATAATTTTTAGCATCTGCTCTGCTACCTCCCTTATAGATATGACATTTTATGCTTTCCTTTAACTTTTTGGGAAGTTTCCCAGTTGTGAGGAAGCTCTGGAAGAGAATCTGAAATGGTCTTGTAAGAGCCCCTTTGCATTTCTTTAGGAGGATTGCTGGGAATCCATCAGGATTTGTGGCTGAGTTTGAGCTCATTTCATCAATAGCTGATGTTGTTGGCACTCCGTTGCTTATGATGTCGAGTGTTCCAATTGATTCGGTCAACGGAACAGCCTGCTCGTGAAATTAACGTGCAAGTGGCTGAGCACTCCACAGACACGTGTACCCTTAACGTAGTTCTCGGGGAGATTCAGCGTGACACAGTGTGACAAGGCTGACCTTTTGAATTACAGGCACAGCAGAAACAGGAAGTAAGAGTGAGAGAAAGTTGTGGTGGAAGAGTGCAGCAGGGTTTGCCACCATCCCCTGCCGGAGCCTCGTGGAGCTTTAGGTGTTTTCGCCCAATAAACACTCACAATGCCCGGTCTGGGAATCGAAACCGCGATCCTATGACCGCAAGTCCACTGCCCTAACCACTGGGCCATTGCACCTCCACATCAATAGCTGATATATATATATATCATATAGTAAATCCAAAAAAATGAAAAACAAACACAAAAATACAACAACATGAGGACATGGTACATGTAAAGTATTAGAAGATGCTCAGGGAAGGAAAGAAAGGTGGTTTTACATTTCGAGCAAAGCTCTCCTTCAGAAACAGGAGACAGAGGAAAGTCCAAGAGAAAAGGAAAATAGAAAAAAAAATCGCCAATGATTCACAGGGCGAAAATGACCTGTCTCCAAGCATGTTTGAAATATATACAAGGTTGGACAAAACAATGGAAACACTTTAAAATTTCAAACAAATTTATCTTAATATTGGGTAGGACTGCCTTTGTCAGTAACTGCAGCTTGAATTCTATGAGGTATGAACTCATACAAAGTTTGAATTGTTTCCAAAGGAATTTTTGTCCATTCTTCAGTTAAAACAGTTTCCAGTTCTTGTAGTGATGATAGTGGAGGATATCGACTCCTTACTTGTTTTTCTAGAATGTACCATAAATGTTCAATAATATTGAGAGCTGGGGACTGTGGTGGCCAGATAAGATGTTCAACATCACTAAAATGTTCCTTGTGCCATTCAGTAACAACTTCAGTTGTGTGAATTGGTGCATTATCATCCTGAAAGATTGCGTTTCCCTCCAGAAACAGTTCTGCAACCATAGAATGAATTTGATCAGATAACATGCCTAAATAGTCTTGACTATTAATTCTGCCATGAAGGGAAACCATTGGGCTGGCGAATTTCCAAGATATAGCCCCCACCTCCTCCCGAGATTATCCCAGATCCTCCTTCATGTTTAACAGTTGGAAGAAGGCAGTCTGTTTCTTTTGGCTGTCTCCACACTTATACTCGGCCAATTGTCAGAAATGAGGTAAAGGATGACTCATCCAAGAAAATAACATTCTTCCACTGCTCTAGGGACCAATTCTGTAGGTTTTTACTCCACTCTAAATGCTTTGCAACATTTATTTTTGAAAGTAGTGGTTTACTGATTGCAGCCCTCCCATGAAATCTGGCTTTGTGCAGCTCCTGGCGAACAGTTTCTGTGGAAAATAGGTTCTCAAGGTGGTCATTAAGCTCTTCAGTAATTTTGAGAGCTGTGTTTTTGCGATCCTTTCTAACAATTTGCATAAGAGTCCAACGGTCCCTATCTGAAAGTTTTGTGTTTTTTCCAGAGTTTTGTTTCGACGAGGAGATTTTTCCCTCTTTCTCAAAGGCTTTCATCACTTTTGAGACAGTACTTCTTGATACACCAAACATTTCAGCTGTTTTTGTTATGCTAGCACCTGCCATATGAGCACCAACAATTTGACCTCTTTGAAAGTCCAATAGATCTGTCATTTTAATGAACTTTAATTACCTTTTTTCTGATGATATCTGAAAAGAAAGAACAATTTTAGTAAAACATATTAAGTAACACTAATGATAAATCAAAAAACCTAAAAATAAACAAGCTTTTGACGGTTTTATAGATATTTCAAAATTATGATGCTAGGTGTTTCCATTATTTTGTCCAACCCCTGTATATATATATTATATACATATATATACATACCATCAGCACCATCATCGTATATATATTATATACATATAAAATCAAAATAAGCAACATTATATCAAGATGTGATGCAGTATGACTGTTTCAAATGGTCATAGACAGTACCCAACTGACCCTACTATGCTATGTTGTCAACAAAATAAAAAACAAACGATGCTCATGCGTGAAATTAAAAGTATAAATTGGTGACAATTTACTCATTGC
>NC_068996.1:27090495-27093774 GCF_001194135.2 Octopus bimaculoides | reverse complement strand
ATTTATATATAAATATATATGTACATTCCTACATGTATACATACCTATATGCCTATATGTATACTCACACATATACAAAAAAAAAGACCTATGTATGTATATATATACATTTTTATATATACATGTATGTGCTCATATGTACCAGATATATATAAAAGAAGTGGTGGAGAGGAAAATATTAATTTTGTAGGGGAAGAAGAACAATGTGTGGATGTGGGTGTTGGGAATATATGCCTGTATATGTAAGCACACACATTCTCTACAGGTTTACATTATCATTGTGGATATGCATTTGAAAAATGTGTGTAGGTAGTGAGGGTAAGGAATGAGGTGTTAACTGGGTGGAAAGATTAATAGAGAATCAGTGGAGTAAGAAAATAAAATAAAAAAATTGTTTATTTTTTTGTAGCGTTGGAAGATTAATGTGGAGATGTAGTGGGGCGGAATATTTGCCGATATTTGTCAAGCTTGGTTGGGTGGCTAAGAAGCTTGCTTCACGACTGTGGCCTTGGGTTCAGTCCCACTGCACGGTACCTTGGGAAAAAACCTTGTGAGTGGATTTAATAGATGGAAACTGAAAAAAAAAGCTTGTTCTGTGTGTGTGTGTGTGTGTGTTTGTGTACCCTAGTCTACACGTATAAGGTTTCTAAATGAGAATCATCATCATAGGAGTGAGGTTATTTCTAGTTTCCATGAAAAACATGCCTGGCCACGAGGAAAATATTACCTTGCTTGGAAATATGTGAGGGTTGGTGAGAAGTGCATCAGACCCTAGAAAATGTGCCTCAATATGCAAGCATGGAAAAGTGGATGTTAAAATGAAGATGATAATGATGTGTATGTGTGTGACAATATGAATGCTTATAAATGTGGAAGATGAATGGGTGGGATTAGAGAAAGGAAAACTGCTTAAGCTAATTGGAAAATCCATGCTGAGTACAAAGATATGCCACTTTTCTTTAAGCTTTTATGAGGTTGTGAGAATCTTTGGTGTGTAGTGACTCTGGACATCAAGCAATGGGAACCACTGACATGGCTGAGTGAATTGAAATGCATGTAACTGTATGATGTATTGAATGTTTGCAGAAAATGTTCAGTTAGCCCATCTGTATATATCCAGCTCTAGTATTTTACTTGTTTTATGTTTAAATCAGCCAGATTTGGCCTTTTGCAAGTACTCTACAATGTCGTTCTAAAAATTAACAATCATTTCATTGAAATCTTGAAGCTATGAGATGCATAATTAATTCAAAACGATGTGAATAAATAAGCATACATTTGACTGAGCTAATGTGAATGCTAAAGGGTTAATTGGAATTTGCCTTAGTTAGGGAAAGAAAACAAAATTCCACTGGCAGTTGTTAGTGATCCTTAACGAAAGCAAGGAGATAATTTGAAGACATAATTGTCATTCAGCCATTCAGTGAAATACAAACCAATGAAAGGTGTGCAACTGTCACTAACTGACTGTTTACCTAAATTCATGCCATTGGCTATTTGAGTTATTTTCCTTGGCTCATATTATTTGTTGATTATGCAAATTACTATAAATTGAAAATCTTTGTAACTCTTTTTCCATATGCAAAAAGAAAGAAACAAACAAAAAGACAAAAAATTTTAATGGTGTTAATGATTGTAATGGTGATTAAAGTGGTTGGTACTGGTAACAGTGGTAGTAGTGGTGGTAATGGTGTTGTTGATGATTATAATGATGATGATAGTAGTAATAGTGGTGGTGATGGTATTAATTTTGATTACAGTGGGATTGTTGATGACTATGATGTGAATGAGATGGGGCAGCAGTGGTAGTGGTGGTGAGACTGTTGATTTTGATAATGGTGGTGGTAAAGGTGCTGTTGATGTCAATAATTGTAACAGCAGTGCTGCTGATGGTGGTGGTGATGGTGGCAATGCTGCTGTTGAAGGTAATGGTATTGAAGATGGATGTATGTTATGTGTGTGGTGGTGGTTGTGGTGGTGGTGGTGGTGGTTGTGGTGGTGGTGGTGGTGGTGGTGTTGAAGGTGATGATTATGGTAGTGAATGTTTAGTGGGGATACAGGCAGAAAAAAAGAAAGAAGAGGTAGAAGAAGAAGAAGAAGAAGACGAAGAAGAAGAAGAAGAAGAAGAAGAAGAGGAAGATAAAAGAAGAGGAAGAAGGAAAGGAAGAGTTCACACAGTTTGGTGTGTGATGTGTTTTTTATAACAAAGTCAAACCAGAATGTGGTAATCCTGGTGAGAATGTAATTGGGTGATGTGTCTGTCTGACTGTCTGCCTGCCTGGTGGATTAGTGGGCTGGTGCTGGTGGTGGTGGTGGTGGGGGTTTAAATATGAACAAAGAAGAGAGAGAGAGAGAAAGAGAGAGAAGTGGTGGGAGATAGCCTGCATGTGGGTGACTAAAAAATGAGTAATAAACCTGTAATGTCTGAACTAGAATGGATAGGTAGATATAATAATGATGATGATGATGATGATGATGATAATAAGAGTGTTAGTAATAATAATAGAGTTTATGACGATGATAATGATGATAATGATTATGGTTGGTAGCATTGGTGGCAGTAGTAGTAGTAGTAGTAGTAGTAGTAGTAGTAGTAGTAGTAGTAATTGTGATGGTTGCTTTATTGCCTTTAGTTACTAACAGTTTGTGCTACTTTGTGGTGGTGTTGGAGGTGTTGGGGAATCTTGTTGGAGTTTGTGTGGAGGCTTATTTTGGTTTTATGGTGGTTGTTGTAATAGTGGTGATAGTGGTGTTGATGTGAGCAGCTTTGACGGAAACGGATCCCAATAGTTGGAATTACCATGCCGAAAATAATAAGAAAGAGAATGAGGTGGAGGAAAAGCATTGATTGGAAAGCAAGGATTATTTGAAGGAGGAGGAGGAGGAGGGGGAGGAGGTTGAAGAGGAGAGAAAGAACTGTGGATTTTTGACTTCTATTAAGTGGAATGGTGCAAATCAATAATTTCAATATATGATGTATTCCTTCTGGTTCTGTGATGGAAGCTCAGCATTACTCCATGGCAACAAGCAAAAGAAAAAAAAAACTCTATTATTTGCTAATGCTGTATGAAAGTGAAATGACTCATTATTTCAATATCTGCCTTAAAATTGCAGTGGTTCACTGGACAGACTACCTTACTTCAGATTCAATTTGTGATCTTCAAACATTACTCTTAAGGAAAATATTTCATTGATGACTGACTGACTGACTTATTCATTCATTCACTCACTCATGCCACATGGACTCAGCTACAATCAGAGGTCACCTAAAATAGCACA
>NC_068996.1:27087782-27090383 GCF_001194135.2 Octopus bimaculoides | reverse complement strand
GACCAAAGCCTTGTGAGTGGATTTGGTAGACAGAATCTATATATGTAGACGTCGTATATATATGTATATATATATATATATATATATGTGTATGTGTGTATATGTTTGTGTGCCTGTTTTTGTCCTCCCAACATTGCTTGACAACCTATGCTGGTGTGTTTACGTCCCCATAACTTGGCAGTTCAGCAAAAAAGACCAATAGAATAAGTACTAGGCTTACAAAGAATAAGTCCTGGGGTTGATTTGCTCGACTAAAAGTCGGTGCTCCAGCATGGCCACAGTCAAATGACTGAAACAAGTAAAAGAGTAAAAAGAGTATATATATATATATACATACACACACACAAATACGTGTGTGTATATATATGTGTGTGTCTATACATACACATATACATTCATAGAAACATAATAGATGTAATATAGTTGTTTGGGAGAGAAAATAAAATAGTAATTATATACACTTATAGAAGTCATGTTCTTTAAATATCTAAAGCTGTTTTTTCCAAAATTAGTGAGAAGAATATTTGGAAACCTACAACCTCTCTTCCCAGATTCTAAATTTACTTCTTTATGATATTAAAATTCAAAACCTGTTTGTGTGTTCCACAGTTTTAGTAAAACAGTACATTGTGGTGATAAAATGTAATCTTTAACACATGCCTTTTCAGTTAAAATAACATCAAGTTAATTTCTTGTCCTTGGAACCCTGAAAATCAAAAAATGTATTAACACTAAAAAGTAAATTTCGACCAACAAGCACACAAAAATCTATATTGATAGAGAAAGAAAGGGGCTAAAAAACATAATTTTTTTATCTTCATTGTTTTTAAAACAGATACATTTTGTTTTATTACACCTAGACACTTTTTTTTTAATAAGAAATACTGGCACTTTTTCGTTACCATGACAATTGTTAGAAGCAAGTGTATTCCAGGTGAAAGTGATAGTATTTTTGATGGTGGGGAGAAAATGAGTGTGTTTTTATGGGCTACTATTTTGATGATCACCATTTCCTATTTCCAATAATATCCAAGCTTGACGATTTGTACAAGAAATAAATTTCTCCGTAAAAATGTGTTTGCAATGATAATTTCTTGCAACAAACTCTCCCAATACCCTTCCATAGTGGTCGTTTTGAAGCTTTACATCCCAACCACAACCACACAATGTCAAATTCATTGAAAAAGATTGTATATTTCTTGGGAAAGTAATTGTGTCTCTTGTATTTGTTTTTAACATTTAATACAGTTGACTACTGTATTTGATGGCATATAAGACATTTTTTCTTTCAAAAAGAAATGTCTCAACAAAACCATCCCATGTTCAGTATACGAAGCTGAGTTAATATTGCATATTTTAATGCACTAAACACTTGTTCTTTTATTCTTTTACTTGTTTCAGTCATTTGACTGTGGCCATGCTGGAGCACCACCTTTAGTCAAACTGATCAACCCAAGAACTTATTCTTTGTAAGCCTAGTACTTATTCTATCGAGTATCTTTTGTCGAACCGTTAGATTATGGGGTGGGGTACGTAAACACACCAGTGATGTTGGGGGGACAAACACAGACACACAAACATATACTCACACACACACATGCATGCATGCACATGCACGTGCACACACACGCACATGCGCGTGCACACACACACACACGGCTTCTTTTAGTTTCCATTTACCAAATCCATTCACAAGGCTTTGGTCAGCCCAAGGCTATAGTAGAAGACACTTGCCCAAGGTGCCACACAGTGGGACTGAACAGGAAACCATATGGCTGGTAAGGAAGCTACATACCACACATTTTTACTGAATATGTACTGCTGAAATTGGGGTCCGTCTAATATTCTTGTGTGTCTTTTAAGTCATCAAATGTTGTAGTTAAAAACTGGTACTCTGTCAGGACAACAAGGGTTCCAGTTGATCTGATCAATGGAATAGCCTGCTTGTGAAATTAATGCACAAGTGACTGAGCACTCCACAGACACATGTACCCTTCATGTAGTTGCTAGGGAGATTCAGCGTGACACAGAATGTGACAAGGCTGGGCCTTTGAAATACAGGTACTTCTCATTTTTGCCAGCTGAGTGGACTGGAGCAACAAGAAATAAAGTGTTTTGCTCAATGACACAACATGCTATTGGTAATTGAACTCATGACCTTACGATCGTGAGCTGAAAATCCTAATTACTAAACCATGTGCCTTCACAAACGTAGCAGTCTAAAATCATCCTTTACTCATCTTATAATAATTCTGCTTGTCATTTATGTTACTTAGCCTGTTGGTAGCACTTTCATGTGGCTAGAGAAAAAGAGGGAGAGAGAAGAAGAGAGAGAGAAGCATCCATGATGTAAGGTTGAGGGAATGTAATTCTAATGTTTTCAAATAATTAGTTGAAGGGAAAGAGAGGAGAAAGAAAAAGAGGATAAGATGAAGAGTGAGGCAGAAAGAGGCAGGGAGGAGAAACTGAGAGAGAAAAAGTGTGTCCATGATGTGTGGCAGGGGGAATGTAATATTTATTATGTGGTTAAAAAAGTTAGTTGAAGGTAGTGATATAGAGGAGAGTTAGAAATATAATTTTAATAGAGGGGTGATGTTCTGA
>NC_068996.1:27086288-27087569 GCF_001194135.2 Octopus bimaculoides | reverse complement strand
TTTTTTTTTTTTATATCACTTATCACTTAACGCATGCACTCAAGTGCAATTCCATGAAATATTCACGCTTATTTACATGGCAGATAAATGCAATTCAACTAAAGGTTGTATCATATGGGATAATTTTTTATGGGGAAAATAGAAAAATAAGAGTGAATATTTATTTTATGAGTGCTGTGTATCAAGTCTATAAAATTGTGCATGAGATATATAAAGTGAATATATAAAGTGAATATATAAAGCGCATTAAGTAATCATCGTATTCCAGTTTCTTTCATTTTTTTTTTAATGAGTAGCAAATGAGCGGCTATCTTTCCATACAGATACAACACAGGCTACGCTTTTAGGTTTTTTGGTTAAAGATTTCAGAAATAGCCCAATAAACTTACCATTAATTCCATGAAATATTCACAGGTCCCACTAGTGTTAATTAAGATGTTAAATAAAACATTTTGTGAATTCAACTTCAATCATAAAAATGCCACCATGGATGCTTTATAGTACCTGACTGGCACTCTACTTGTCCACTATTTTACTTTCATTTCTTAACAGTTTTATTTTCTAAGAAAAGACATTAACCCTTTAGCATTTAAACTAGCTATATCCAGTTTAAATATTCTACCCATTTTATGTTCTATCTGGGCTAGATCTGTTCCCCCACACCTACCCTACAATGTCTTCCTAAAAATAAACAGTCACATCATCAATATCTTGAAGTTACTAGATAACACATGATTAATACAAAACCAGGCATTACATTTAACAGACTGTGATGGTGCATGGCTCAGTGGTTAGAGCATCAGGCTCACAATCATGAGGTAATGAGTTCGATCTCCAGATCAAGATGTGTGTTATGTTCTTGAGCAAGACACTTTAATTCATGTTGCTCCAGTTCATTCAACTGTAGAAATGAGCTGTGATGTCACCGGTGCCAAGCTGTATTGACCTTTGCCTTTCCCTTGGATAACATCAGTGGCTTGGAGAGGGGAGGCTGGTATGCATTAGCGACTGCTGGTCTTACATAAACAACCTTGTCCAGACTTGTGCTTTGGAGGGTAACTTTCTAGGTGAAATCCCATGGTTAGTCATGACTGAAGGGGTTCTTTTACATTTGACAGATTAATCTGAATGCTAAAAGGTTAGACTTTTTGATTTGGAACTTATTTAGTTTTTGATAAAGTAAACACTTTCACTTTTATGGGACCCTGGAGACAACAAAGTCCTGAAATGTATTTTTTTTTCCAGCTATGCTAGTATAAAATGCATTTCAATAATCTGTTA
>NC_068996.1:27082406-27085947 GCF_001194135.2 Octopus bimaculoides | reverse complement strand
AGAGAGAGAGAATTAAAATATTTAACAAGGAAAATGATACCTTATGTATTTATTTCTCTCTCTTTCTCTTTCTTTTTTTCTTTCTCTTTCTCTCTCTCTCTCTCTCTCTCTCTCTCTCTGTGTGTCTCTCTCTCTCACACACACACACACACACTCACTTGACTTGGAACTAGTGCAAAATGTAATCAAACAAAATATAATCTGTAAGATGTTATTTCCAGAAATGTGATGTAGGTAAGTGTCTCAAAGACAGTTTTTGGTGATGAGATTGTACTCACACCATCCCTTCCAGAAAATGTAGCATTAAGCAAGTATCTTAACCACTGTCATTAACACTGTGGCTATATTCACACATTACCTTTTTTCTCTTTGTAGTTGATTAGCAGACATAGAGAAACTGATATGTAGCTTCAGGCCATGTGGGTATGTCATGAAAAGAGGTGGGGACCAACTTTTCTGTGTTGCTCTTTACTGGGTTACACAATTTGTTGTTAGAAATAAGGTTATGTTAACACTAATTCAAATATCATTCTTTATGAAGATAATATCTCTGATTAATTTATCCACTAAACTATTTGATCTCTCACTGTCTGTCTTTGTTATGTATTATTGTACATCGACTTACTAATTCTCTCATCACTACAACAAACTCTGCTTTGCTGAGGAGGTCATGATTCATAATAAAACTGAAGCCTAGAGTTTTCGTTCATCTTGTGGAAATTATTAAAGCTAGTGGGATTGAATGAAATTTCACATTTTATAAATGTTATTTCTGTTTTGATGCATAAATTTATTGATCTTCATAACATTGCCTCATTGTTTTTTACTTCAATTTTATCTCAATTTCATTTTGATTTCATTTCAATACTGTCCTTGATTTTGTTCCATTGTTATGTTTGTTTAAAGTACAATGCTCAAGCTTCTTTTATATTGTTTTACAGAGATTTCTGCTTATGTCTTTGATTGTGAACCATAGTTAATATTATTTAGAGCTTAACACTGAAATATGTTTCATTACTTGAAAAATTTCTCTTATATCTACAATATAATTCTATAAATTAGACTGTCAAAAGCTTAACACTGAGAATTGTTTAATTTTGTCAAAGATTTGAGGATGGCATGCTGGCCGAATCATGAGAACATTGTAAAAAAGAGATGCTTTGTAGTATTTCTTTCAGATCTTTAGGCACCCGTGCTGGTGACATGTAAAAGGCACCCAGTACACTCTATGGAGCTGTAGAAACCAAGCCAAAACAGACTGGAGCCTGATGCAGCTCTCTGGCTTACCAGCTCCAGTTAAACCACCTTAAACTCTCTTACCCATGCTAGCATGGAAAACAGATGCTAAATGATGGTGGTGATGATGATAATTCTGAGTTCAAATCTTGCTGAAGCCAACACTGCTAAAGCCATTATTTTAATGATTTCATTTCTATAGTTAGGGTTTCTTTAAAGTTTCACACTCAAACATCTGCCATGACAAGCAGAATAATATTATAATTATGTCAGAATCGTTAGCATATGCTTAGTGAAATGCTTAGTGGCATTTCATCTGTCTTTACATTCTGAGTTCAAATTCCGCTGGGATCAACTTTGCCTTTCATCCTTTTGGGGTCGATAAAATAAGTGCCAGTTGAGCACTAGGGTCAATGTTGACTTACTCCTTCCCCTGAAATTGCTGGCCTTGTGCCAAAATTTGAAACCAATATTAGTAATTATATAGAATTATCATATATATACAATTGTGGCAGTATTTAATTGAAATAGCCATCTATGTACAAGGTCTGATCAATAAGTATCTAGACTGTTGCCATAGTAACGAAGCTAAAGCACGTAGAGTGAAACCACTTCACAAAGATTGACCTTGAACCCTGTTGTGCATGTGCACTAAGTTTTAACATTTTAACTCACTTCCGCTGTTTCCAGTGTGATCATTGCATTGACCATGACAGAGAAAGTTGTCATGGCAATACCTGCTCAGAGGCCTGCACAAAGTTGCAGAAAGTGTATGGAGAGGAGTGTACTAGTGGTTCAGATGTTTCCAAGATGGCCAAAAAAAATATTGATATATTGATATTGATGTTCTGGGAGACCCTCCACCAGCAGAACTGAGAGAAACATTGCAGATGTGCATGCAGCTCTGAGGGGAAATTGTCAAATCACTATTCGTGAGTTATCAGCGGATGTGCAGATTAATTATGATTCAGTTCAGTCCATTATTACTGAGATGTGTGTCTGCCAAGTTTGTGCCAAAACTGCTTTCAGCTTACTAAAAAGACACTCAGGTTTCAATTACACAAGATCTCCTTAATTGTGTCAAGAACGATGAAAACCTTTTGAAAACTTTGTGTAGGTCTTTGAGCAGGTATTGCCAAGCTTTTGGCAAATTTTATTTACATTATTTACATTATTTACATTTGATGGATATTTGTCCTCATCTTGTTTGTTGTTAACACAACGTTTCGGCTGATATATCCTCCAGCCTCCATCAGGTGTCTTGGTTCGAAATTTCCCCAAGACACCTGATGAAGGCTGGAGGGTATATCAGCTGAAATGTTGTGTTAACAACAAACAAGATGAGGACAAATATCTATCAAATGTAAATAATGTACATAATTCCTCATCTCTTAAATATAGAACTGTAAAATTTGATGCAGATTCTTTGCTCACCTTTCTCTGTGATGGTTAATGCAATAATGCGATGATCACATGCTACACACCTTCTTTCCAAGCACTGTTGTAAATAGTGGAAGTGAGCTTGAATGTTAAAACTTATTGTGCATGCACAGCAGAGTTCAAGGCCAATCTGTGCCAAGCCACTTCACTCCACATGCTTTACTATGGCAACAATTCAGATACTTATTGATCAGACCATGTATGATATTTAATAGATGTACACTGTTGAAAGGCCAGTTACTGCAGTATTTGTCCATAAATAACATCTCTTATGGATTTGTTTTGCTATAAACAATAAATATCAGAGAGAGGGAGAGAGATTAAAATTCAGTGACTGTTTCATTCACTTTTTTCTATATCAGAGATGATGAATTCTTGTCTGACTGTGTAGATGGCTGGAAGTATTCACCATTGAAAAGACCCAAAAGGGCCATAATCCATCTGGTGCTCTCACTGGCTGCTGCTGGGATGAATTTTCATTTCTCTGATATTTATGGTGTTTTTTTAACACAGCAAGTCTGTAAAGAAATGTTATTTCTGGACAAATACTATCAACAGTGTGTATATATAATTATATATTAGCAATTATATATACAAAAAGTTATCTATGTGCCATACTTAATGACTATATATATAGTATAGCACATAGATGACTTTTATATATACATAATTGCTAATATATAATTTACGATTAATTAGTAATAAATATCAGTAGTTGACCGATGTTTTTTTCTTTTTCTCACATATTTTAGCATTAACATTTTTAATATGTCAAACACTAAGTGCTTCACCTTGGGCAAGTGTTATTTTTTCATTATAGCATCAAGTAAACCAAAACTTTGTGAGTGAAATTTAGTAGGCGAGA
>NC_068996.1:27068093-27081488 GCF_001194135.2 Octopus bimaculoides | reverse complement strand
AAATAAATAAAGGGTCCAAGTTAAACTGATGATTTGGACCTATTTTACAAACTGCATCATTTTCATTCTTTTATCAAAAGGCATGATGAATGAATAGACACCAGTGTACCCCCCTCTCTCTATACACACACATATATAATCATCATCTTCATCATTTAATGTCCACTTTTTCCATGAGCCAGACAGAATTTGTTGAGGCAGATCTTCTACAGCTGGATGCCCTACCTGTCACCAACCCTCACTTATTTCTAGGTATGGTAATATATATATGAGAGAACTTTAGGTTAGTTAAAATATGTTTGTGACATATTTCAACTTCTAGAGGCAAATTTACTGCAGTTA
Organism: Octopus bimaculoides; assembly: GCF_001194135.2. Lineage (NCBI taxonomy): Eukaryota > Metazoa > Mollusca > Cephalopoda > Octopoda > Octopodidae > Octopus > Octopus bimaculoides. Next base: position 27,081,146 of record NC_068996.1, on the reverse strand, counting down.
CTGTGGAGAAAAAGATTCACTGTTATGGTAAAAGGTATAAAAACATAAATAAATTACAAATATATGTTAACTAACCTAATGTTCACTTATGCCTAATCATTGTTTGGCACCACATGGTTCCAGATTCAGTCCCTGTGTGACACCTTGAGCAAGTGTCTTCTACTATATCTTTAGGCCGACCAAAGCCTTGTGAGTGGAAACTGAAAGAAGCTCATTGCATACACACACACATACATATGCACATGCACACACGTACACACACACGTGCACACATGCACATATGTGTATACATATGTGTGTGTTTGTTTTTGTGTCTGTGTTTGTAGAGACCTCATCGTTGTGTAGGTTGTTGATGTTGTTTAGATCCTTGTCAGTCCTGGTGAAGCAGACCTGTATTTAAAAACATTCTGCTTGTGACCATCCTTCCTTTTCTTTATGTATAGGGAACCAAGAACCACGTTCATTACCAAATGTGTCTGTTTCATATATAAAGTAATATGTAACTTAGCTGTTATGTCTACCAGATTATGTGACCATATGTAGGCTCTCTTGTTTATGTGTGGTCTTTAGGCATGGTCCATGTACAGACTGTTATGATGAGTAGTGTACTCTTTTGTGCTATCTGTAATCTATTTTGATCTGAAGAGTTAGAGGTGCATGACATAGGACTGACATAGTCCATATTGGATCTAATGTATTGTTTCTATCTTTTGCCTAAATGGGGTTCTTGTGATTGCTCTATGTTTGTGTGTCGCATTATTCTCTTTACTGTTTTCTATGTGCTTTGTCAATATTAAAGAGGAATTGTAGGTAACCCTTAATATTGTTTCCTATGTGTGTGTTGTTTCCTATGTATGTATTATTTTATGTTGTGGATTGTATGGTTGGTTGTACTTAATGTTTTTTGCTGTTAATGGTAAGAAGGGAAATAATGGATTTGGTAGATGCTTCTTTTAGTCTATTGATTTGGAGTCCAAGAACATAGAAGACAACCTACGAACAAGCCAGCAATTCATATCCTGCTCTTTGTGTCACATAATGTCCATCCATGGCCAGGAAATTTAACTATCAAATGACTCAGAGCCAGTCTGTCTAGCTATAGATAGGTGCCACAGAGATGGAACAAACTGTAGTAATAACTGTTAATCTGAGGTTATTTGCTAGCTTGCATTGCTAGGTTAAGTTCTTTATGAGAGAAAAGCTACTTGCTATAAACTAGCATCCTAACCAAGAGGAGATTTACCTCCCTTATATTTAATATTGTACACTATGTTGCATGTCATTGTGATTTGATAAAGGATTAGGGTGCTTAACAGGTTTTGAGGTGGTTTATGTAGAGATGAAATAGTTGGGTAACTGTGTCTGTAGAATGGTATGAGGATGTTACTATAACTCTGCATACTTATGAAATAGTGTCTGTGCATGTGTGTTTGTGTATGTGTGTGTGTATTTGTGTGTGTGTATATATGTGTGTGCATGTGTATGTGCGGTTGTGTGTGTATATGTGTGTGCATGTGTGTGAACGTGTGTGTGTGTGCATGTGTCTGCACTTGTGTGTGTGTGTGTATGTTGTGTGCATGTGTGTCTGTGTGCATGCATGTATGTGTGCATATGTGTGTGTGTGTGTGTGTCTGTGTGCACATGTATGTTTTGTGTGTGTACATGTTTTTTGAAAGTGTAGGAAGGGCGTATAGGTTAGTTAAAAACACTGGTAGAAAGATTAAACTCTTGTGGAATGACACTTGGAAAATTACATTTTCTATGTATTGTTGTAGAACAACTCTGTATAGGCTTAGCAACCTAGGAAAGTAGTTCACAGATTACTGAGTGCATATAATGTAGTGTGAGTGATTGTAGTGTAATATGGTAGTGTGTGTGTGATGTGGTGTATTGTGGTATGGCAGTGCATAGTAGTGTAGTGGAAGAATTAGGTTGTATTGTGATATAGTATTGTGAAATAGCATAGAGCAATGTAATATAATGTGGTAGATCATGTATATGTCTTATGGAGTCTGGAATATTTCCAATACTTTCATACTTCTAATAGATTTTAGTTTATACCTTAATATCGTGAGTCATTGACTTAATTTGTCCATTTGACTCTTGTGTTCCTTTAGTGAAATTGTCTCTGTTGTTGAGAGCACCTGCACCAGTTCTCTATCTCCTACCAGGGACAAAGGCCCTGAAAAGGATCAGGAGTATTACTTTTCCTCCTATGAAAAAAGTATTAAAAAGAAAAAGTGTCTCGATATTTTTATAACAGTTAAAGCAGCAAGCTGGCGGAATTGTTACCATGCAGGGCAAAATACTTAACTGCATTTCATCCTTCTTTGCATTCTGAGTTCAAATTCTATTGCAGTTGACTTTGTCTTTCATCCTTTCAGGGTCAATAAAATAAGTGCCAGTTGAGTGCTGGGGTCGATGTAATTGACTCCCTCCTCTGAACTTGCTGGCCTTGTGACAAAATTTGAAACCAATATTTCTATAAAACTAGTTTGGTTGATTCCTGTGATAGAAGCTCAGTTCTTTTGACTTGGCACCACATGAAAGTTGGAACAGTTTTACATTGGAGTTGTTCAAACTGGGGCTATACAACAACAACTAGCTTAGGGCCACTGGATCAGGACTCACACTGGAGTTATACAACTGCCATTGGACTGTTGGATTAAGGCTCACCTGGTGTTATACAGCAATTGCTACAAGGTCTACTGGATTAGGGCTCACTGGGGCTATACTACAACTACTACAAGGTCTTCTGGATCAGGGCTTATTTGGAACTATGCATCTTATTGTAGTTGGTATTATTTTTACTGTTGCATGTTAGTGATGTTCATTGGTGTTTAGGATATTGTTGTTGTTTAGTGCCAGGTCAGCCCTGATTGACCAAAATCTATAATCAAAAATACTCCAACTGTGACTATCCTGACCTTTTGAATATCAAAGTCTACATTATCTGATATGTCTTTTTGCTTTTTTAAGACAGTAGGGTATCATTTGAGAGAAGTTTGGCTGTTATTTCTGATACACTGAACTTCTATGGGAAGCACCAATATTGGCTCTTGTTTTTGTTGATGTATCCTTAGGTCAGCCTTGATCAAAAATTCCTTTGGTAGTTATTGCTGTATCGTCCCAGGTCGTCCCTGATCCAACAATCATATGATACACAGATAGTTGTTGCTGTGTAAACCTTGGTCAGCTCTGATCCAGCAGTCTTGTAGTAGTTATTGTAGTGTAAGCCAGATCAGCTCTAATCCAGCAGTCCTTTGGTAGTTGTTTTTATTGCTCCAAGTCAGTCCTAATCCAGCAGACCTGTGACATGCAAGCAGTTAGCAGAACAATGAGGCACATCCCACAGATCCATGTTCCCTGTTATATTATGTTTCTTCCACATGCAATGATGAATTGTACTGGATGCAACATGACTGTCTGGACATGTACTCTCTCCATTATTTAGTCTATTTCTCTATTGTCATAGGTTCTTGTAGTGAACACAGCAGCAGTGAACAAGATAGACTTGGTCAGATTTTGACAGTTACTGTTCTTCTGTATTTAATATTGGTAGTGTACAACTCAGTTCAGTGTTTGGAATTAGTGAGGCTATTGATGTTGCAGTTTATCTTCCTTTGTGTATATATTTCTTCTCTCTTCCTTCTGCTGAAAAGTTCCTGGTTTTAAGGGCATCATGAAAGGCCTGGCTGGAGGCCCAGCCTTCTGAATTCTTTACCAGGGTCTTGAAAAACTGAAGGATTGCTGAAATAAGTGTGGGGATCTGAGAGGGAAATATGTTGAAGAACATCATAATTAACTGATCCTCCTGTATTTTCTTTTACCCAAAGCAAGGAACTTTTCAGCATCCCTCGTATTCTATAGTCTTGTTCTGAGTGGGTGAGATTGCGTTATAAAATGTTATGTTAGTGCTACATGGTGTTGTATATGTGTGTAAGTTGTGGTTTATCATGTGGGGACAGACTGTGGCATGTGTGGCATCAACAAACTGTGACTCTCATATATCAAGGTGGTCTTTCATGTTTTAGCATTGTTGTTTCATCGTGTAGGTGTTTTGTGAGTGTGGTATGTGTACCACCTATTGTAGTGTGTATATATTTTTATATTCTTTGTAGTTTTATTTAGATTTATCTTGGTTTATTGTTGCTATAAGTTAAAAATATCAAGGCAGCTTGTTACCCTACAGTGCCACTTTTCTTTGAGATATTTATAAAAGACATCAAGAAATTATTTAAGGAGCGATAAAAACAAATAAAAAAAATAAACAGGACACTTAATTGTACTTTATTGTGCTGGTGTTTCTATAAATAGTTACTAGAATCTACTTACTAGAATTTACTTGAAGACTGCCCTCTGATTATTTCCCTTGGAACACAAGTGAAGAATGTGATGTACTTTTAACATTTTTTGGTGTTTAGTTCTTTTTTATTTTTCCTTTTGTAAGAGTTAAGGATTTTATGACCACTGTCAGATCTAACTGACAATTGTATTTTAAATGATGATGATTTCTCTGGTAGACTGCTAGGAAATTCATGAAAGAGGCAAAAAGAATTTTACCGTAATGGGCATGACTGTTGTTGAGAAATTTGCTTCCCAGCCACTTGGTTCCAGGTTCAATCCCATTGCGTGACACCTTGGGCAAATGTCTTCTACTATGGCCTAAGGCCAACCAAAGCCTTGTGAATCATTTTGGTTGATGGAAACTGAAAGAAACCCTTTGTGTATGTATGTGCGTGTGCATGTGCATGTGTGTATGTGCGTGTGTGCATGTGTGTGTGGGTTTGTGTGCATGCATGTATGTGTGCTTGTGTGTACTTGTATGTGTTTGTGTGTGGGTATGTGTGTGTGTGTGTTTGTGTGGGTGTGAGCGTGCATGTGCATGCGTGCGTGTGTGTATGTGTGTGCATGTGTGCTTGTGTGTGCTTGTATGTGTGTGTGTGTGTGTGTGTGTGTGTGTGTGTGAGTTTATGTCTCTTTCTTTTGACATTGTATGTTTTTTGAGGTGCCCTTTCTTTCCAATCTTCTGTGAAATCATGTCCAGCTATGGGAAAATATTACTTTACTTGGAAACAAGTGAGGGCAAATGACAGGAAAGGCATTCATTGTGGAAAGCAGCTTTTATGATTCTAGTATCCTCCATATGACTCATTTTGTCCCATCCAAGGCAACTGTTATTTAATTTTGAAAGACTCAACACTAGGAATTTTTGCAAGTTGCAGGACCTCTTTCTTGGAAATGTTGATACCAAGATATGTTCATAAGGAATTGTGGCTGGTGTAATTGACAGCCCATCAGCTTTTTATATATGCTGATGATACAGCGTATGGGTTTCAGCAGAATCCATCAGCCAGCTTTCTGAGAGTGATTGCTGTGAGATGTTATGCAGTGATTCACATCTGTGTCAAGGGTCTCGTCATTAGAGATAACATTAAATAATTTTTCAAGGTTGATTTTCTCTCATGATTGCTGGAGGTTTGTGTCCCAGTATTCTGGATTCAGATTGGTACAAGACTCAAGGAAAATACTAGCAAAAATACTACTCAAGAAATTGCAAACAATATCTGAATGAATTCTCTCCAAAAGCCAGTGTGGATTTTGTATACTAAGAGCATCAAAGATATAATTTTTACTTTATGAACCCCAAAGTCAACACGATCTTTTTTTCATTTTATTTACTCATTTAGCAGTGTGGGAAGAGAGGACTTTTGGACCTTGCTCAAAAAATATAGATAACTGGCCAAATTTGTAGAGAATGTCAAGCACTTTCCTGACAGTATGTCTGCTACAATCACATTTAGAAGCAACAGCTTGGTTTCCTTCCCAGTCACCCAAACAGAAAAATAAGGATGTGAGTGTACTCCAATGCTATAAGCATTATTTCTGGGTGCTGTGCTTCATAAAATGTCAAGTGAACTCATAGATGACAGCTATATCTGCACCAGGGTAGATAATGGATTGTTGGTACACTTCTTTTCATTGATGAGTCACCTCAATTGACTCATTCTTTAGATGATATCTAGAAAATTGAAAAGATGTCAAGCAAACTCATAGATAATGGCTATATCTGCACCAGAGTAGATAGTGGATCATTGAACATATCCCAAATAAGATCCAACAGGAAGTGTATTTGTACACTTCTTTTCACTGATGATTCAGCCCAATTGACTCATTCCCTAGAAGATATCTAGAAAATTAGATACGATTTTAAATGTGTGGTATTAGCATTTGCTCTATCAACACACACACACACACACACACAAGCATGCACACAGACACACAGACACACAAAGACACACTCACACAGACACACACACTCAAACACACACGCACACACACACACACACACACACACACACACACACACGCACACACACACACACACCTTCCATTGAGTACTGCTTTATTGCAAATTTTCAGCCAATCAAATCACTTGCTAACCCTTTTCTACGTTATTTGCCTTACAAACACTCAATGTATATATATTAATACACTGGCTTTTACTGTCTCACATGCATACACATACACATACATAGCAAGAGATGCATGACACATCTCATCATGCACTATGCTTGTCTCTCCACCACCCCACTCCATCCCCACCAACTTCTGCAGTCCAATGCAACTTTTGCCGTCTCTCTCTTCTGTCCTTCTCCTGGCAACTGCATCATTGCTATCCAGCCACTCCATTCACAACTCTTTTACACTCTCATGAACTGTCTATTCACTCACCTTGTCTAGTCCTCTGTACTGCCCCACTTACATTCACCTCCTTGTACTTTCACCACTATCTCCTCGCTATCTTGCTGGGTTCACCATGTAACCCCTCTACAGCAAGACACCTGTTTCTGTCCCTCTTTCATAGTTTGATCTCTTATTGCCTGGCACAAAGCCACTTCCATCAATACCACTCCCACTCTCATTTAAGATGTTTTTAAAATTATTTACATTATTTACATTTGATGGATATTTGTCCTCATCTTGTTTGTTGCTAACACAATGTTTTGGCTGATATAGCCTCCAGCCTTCATCAGGTGTCTTGGAGAAATTTTGAACCTGGGTTCTCATTCCTAAGGTATTTTTTGATGTAATAATAATAATAACAATGACAATAATAATAATAATAATAATAATAATAATAATAATAATAATAATAATAATAACAACATCAAAAAATATCTTAGCAATGAGAACCCAGGTTCAAAATTTCCCCAAGACACCTGATGAAGGCTGGAGGGTATATCAGCCGAAACATTGTGTTAACAACAAACAAGATGAGGACAAATATCCATCAAATGTAAATAATGTACATAATTCCTCATCTCTTAAATATAGAACTGAGATGTTTTTTGCCTTGCAGTTACTGGGTGACCTTACCCATGCCAGTGGTAGTATACTCTGTAAAGTAGTTGGTGCAAGGAAAGGCATCCAGCCATAGGTACCATGTCAATGCAGGCAATAAAGCTTGGCACTGTCACTTGGTTTGCCAGTTCCTGTCAAATCATCCAACTCATGCCAGCTTTGGAACGGGATGATAATATGTGCACACACACACACAGAATCTTTATAAAGCTTCAATGAATAAAAATATAAACTCATTATTTCAATATGTGGAAAAAATAGTGATTGGAGTCTCCTGATGGATGATTTTACAGTTTGTTGATCACTCTTCAGAGAACACACACCTGGCTTCCTCCCTCATTTTATAGCATAACTCTGCTACCTATAAAGAAGTCATGAATTAGGCTGTGATGGCTAGTCTAATTTGCATATTTATACTTTTGACACCTCATCATTAATTAAACAATATTTCTTCATGCACAACAGCCTGAAGAACTGAAATGAATTTATATATAAAGCTTCACTGTGGGTAAAATAACAATATACTGTAAAAACCCATGTAATTTGGGCACCTGTGTAATTTACACAGGTTATTTTCAGGATAAAATTTGTTAAAAAAAGCTTCTACTCTTGTAAAATTCACACCCAAAAGTTTTCAGAATTGCCGATATAACTAGGGGTAAAATGTTTTCAATTTAGTTGTATTTAGCATAATTTCACTTATTTATAATTAGATTTATTAAATTTTTATTAAATAAGAATAATTTCTGTTTAACATGTATCATATTGAAAGCTATTAAATTACAAAGTATTTGTGTTGTTTATAATAAACTTTATTTTACATTTCTTGCCCGCAAAAGATTATGTCCGATCTTTAGCATACTTCTCTAAGTCTTCTCAAATCACGATCACAGGAAAAGTTGTTGATAATTCTTAGCAACAAAAACAAAGCTGATAAATATGCACAAGTGTTGCAAAATAAGTTTAATTACCAATAAACATCAGCTTGGATGATACTTTACTCAACCGACAGAGGAAGGTGACCGATCAAACTGATTATGTAAACAGAATTCTATTCCGCTTATTCTTGCTGGAACCTTTGATACGGAGTATCAAAGTTTTAATCCCTTCCACACTCATAAAATGTCAAGTTAACTTTAAAATTTGTCATTACTGTTATTGTCAGTATGGGCAGAACTTATGAATTGTTTACTGTGAAGGATAAATTACATATGTTGAATATGCATTTGAATGAGGCAATAGAGCTGCCGGAAGGCATTTTAATGTTAATGAAGCCAATGTTCAAAATTGGCATAAACAGTACGACAAACTTAAAACTGTGCAAAGTAATAAACAAGCAAAAATGAAAACATACAATCAAGATTATCCATATCATTATATTTTTCAGTCAGAATTATCTATATCACAATGAATGTCAATGATGCTCCATTGTGATAGGTAGAAACTCCAAGCAATGTAAAATATGGCCCAGACCATGAACATCAAACTTCAAAAATTAGTTAGCCATTTAATTAATGGTTTTAGTTAATTTATACAGAAAAAGTAAGCATTATACCATCCAGCATAAATAAAAGTCAACTTCTTTATAGTTAATCCCTTATTTTTGTTTGTAAAAACCTATTCTGACATTAAATGAGTCAACTTCCAGTATGAATATTTATGTTTTGTAAGTCTTTTTTCAACAAAAAAAATTTCTAAAAAAATTCTGGAAATGATCTACTCATGTAATTTATGCACCCACTAAAGTTTATTTTTATTTTTGTGAAAAAAAGTGCGTAAATTACATGGGTTTTTATGGTATATTCATTCTTTCTATACTGTTGATGTGTAGAAAAAAGAGGAAAGAGTAAATTAGGCTAGCCAATGCAGTGCAAGCCCATTTTATAGATGTTTCATAAGTAGCTGTTCTATGTTATTGATTGAAGAGGGCTGAGTACATCTTCACTGAGGAGATTCTGTCTCTCTTTTTTCACACCTCAATAATGTAGAAAGAAAGTATTTACATTGGTATTTAATGCACATTAAGGCTTTACAATATTAAACACACACACACACACACACTCATGTGCACACACACACTCATGTGCACACACACACTCATGTGCACACACACTCATGTGCACACACACTCATGTGCACGCACACTCATGTGCACGCACACTCATGTGCACGCACACTCATGTGCACACACACTCATGTGCACACACACACACACACACACACACACACGTGCACGCACGCACACACACACACACACACACACACACACACATGATAGACTTAGTTAGCCTGGGAACACAGGAGAAAATGTATGCTCCCTAAATATATATACATACTTAACTATAAGATGCATATGAATTTCACTGGGTGTATCACAGTCTTAGTTATTTTTCACTAAAAATGCTCAATAAATATATCTATAAATTTGAGATTCTGTGGAGCTGCAACATAAGTATATAGAACTAAAAAATAGATGGAAAGGGCTAACTTCCGATAAAGGATTTATAAAAAATATGTGTGATCTTAGATTGTTTCAAGATCTGTTTCAAGAATCTGCCTGTGAACAGTAGTAATGTGAGGTTAAGTATAAAGTGTTTGAATTGGAAGAATGTGCTGTAAAACATACTTTTATACTTAATCAAATGAAATCACCTTATGAGATAAAACTACTTCAAAATACGCAAAAGAAGATATACAGTCCCAAGAACATACATATTTCACTGAGAACACCATAATCAGTCTTTGCAAAGTATTTTCACCAAAAAAGGGCTCAATAAATATTCTCATAAATCAGGAATTATTGGATGCTGTGACAATTTTGTAATCCAAAATCATGGTGCATATTTAGAATCCAGGATTATTTGACTGCAAAGTGAATCTTCTAATTATTTGGCCAATCCTAGGAAGATAAAGAATTAGAAATATAAGAGAGGGAGAGGGAAAGAAAGAAAGAAAGAAAGAAAGAAAGAAAGAGAGGGAAGGAGAGATTGAAAGATAGATAAATAGATAGGGAGAGAGAGAGAGAGTGAGAGAGAGAGAGTGAGTGAGTGAGTGAGTGAGTGAGGGAGGGAGGGAGGTGTTGAATGGAATAAGATAGTTTCAGATATTAAGAATACTTTCAGTTGGAGCACTTAAATTTCCAAAATGTCCTGGAAGTAAAAGGGCAGATTAAATACCAAAATTTTGGCATCAGAATTTATAAATAACAGTTTTCTAATCATGGATAGTAGTATTATGTTAAAAGCATTGAAAATATCAACGAAAACTGATGTCATTGCTTTTGTTATTCAGTGTTATTTGATGCTATAAAGGTGGTAGACTAGCAGGATTGTTTGTGCATCTGACAAAAACCATCATGTAGTATTTAGTTATGAACCATTACTTTGTGAGTTCAAATCATACCAAGGTCAGCTTTAAATTGTATTATTCTGAGTTCAATAAAATAAAGTACCAATCATATACTGGGATGATATAATTGACTATTTCATCTGCACCAAATCTCTAGTCTTGCACTGATATTAGAAATAAGTAATTATGATTAATTGGTATTAAAGTAATTGAATGGCATAAATGTTGAAGCAACAGGTTTTTCGGTGTTTAACTCTTTTGGTACCAGATTGCCTGAAACTGCTCCCTGGTGCTTCCATTCATTTTCTCCATCCACTGTTCTTGGGAGGGCTGTGTGTGTGTGTGTGTGTGTGTGTAAATTGTGGGGAGGTAGAGTCTTCAGACATAGGGTCTATTTGAAGCAACCATCAATACACTTTTCTGGTGGATTTCCAAGCATGACTAACTGAGACTATAGATATTATTCAACCATCTCATTCTTAGTCTACTCCTATGTCTTCTGCTGGTTGACTTGGCTTAACGAATATGTCTTGCGATTCTTTCCTACAACATTTTAAGCTCATGTCTCTTGTACTGGAGCTATGACCTCTCAATGCAGAGAAATAGCGGCTTTATCTGGAAGGACTTCCTAACATTCAAGCTATGCAACTTGTTGAGTAATGTAGCTCCAGAGACTCTTCAGAGGAGCACCCTTTCAGCCACTTGTATTTGGGATTGAACTCTTTCAATCATTACTCAGCACACATAACCATAGGTGAGAATAGGTTATTGAAAACCAAATGGAAAATACCAAGTTTGATTTTTTTACCAAACTCTTCTCTTCTGAGGATTGGATGCTGAAGCTGGCACATGACCATGCCATCTCATGCAACTCTAGCATCTAAGTCAGCCTTCTGCTTTTTATCACTTGTTCTATGATACAGATTTCTAATATCAAATATCTAAATTGTTAATTTATGTTTCAAACATTATCTTGATGATTACAGTTATTTCACTAAATTCTTTGTTATTTTCACAATTGCTTATGAATTTATTAATATAAATGAAGACAGTATATTTCAACAGGAATTATGGTGACAAAATTCTTAATTACTTTCTCTATATTTTCTCTTTAATCCTGCTGGCATTCAATTCCTGTCTAATTATATTCTAAGTCATAAAAAGCAATTACATACAGGTGCAAATTTTTAATTGTTATTTTCATTACCATATGATTTTGCACTTGCTAGTTTCTTTTTGTACCTATAGTTGGCACTCCGTCGCTTACGATGTCGAGGGTTCCAGTTGATCCGATCAACGGAACAGCCTGCTCGTGAAATTAACGTGCAAGTGGCTGAGCACTCCACAGACACGTGTACCCTTAACGTAGTTCTCGGGGATATTCAGCGTGACACAGTGTGACAAGGCTGACCCTTTGAATTACAGGCACAACAGAAACAGGAAGTACGAGTGAGAGAAAGTTGTGGTGAAAGAGTACAGCAGGGTTTGCCACCATCCCCTGCCGGAGCTTCGTGGAGCTTTAAGTGTTTTCGCTCAATAAACACTCACAACGTCCAGTCTGGGAATCGAAACCGCGATCCTATGACCGCGAGTCTGCTGCCCTAACCACTGGGCCATTGCGCCTCCACTGTACCTATAGTAATAATGTATAAAATATTTGATATTTTATATTATCTATTTAATATTATAGAGTAGTGTTAATATTTTATTAACATTCATGTACTCATTAATATCATACGTTATTAAAATTTATAAATATTTTACATTATAGACATTGGTATTCTTAATATTTTATTGATATATAAAATATATAATGCTTGCAACCTATCTGTGCCTATGCAAGCATGGTTGTGTGGTTAAGAAATTTACTTCATAACCTTGTGACTTTGGGTTCAGTTCCACTGTGTGGCACCTTGGACAAGTGTCTTCTGCTATAGCCCTGGGATGACCAAAGCTTTGTGAGAGGAATTGATAGACAACAGAAACTGAAAGAAGCCTGTCATGTTATATATATGTATATATATATATATATATTTCGTATGTGTATTTCGTGTGCAAGATTCTTGATGTGGATACGTGTGTTGAAAGAAATACAATTAAACCTTGGGAGAGGCATTATGCCGGTAATAAACACACGCACTGGTTCAGTCCTTTATTAATTTATATAGTTTTTTGTTAAATTATTTCATTGCACTCTTGCAATCTCTTCAGTAACTTGTCTCTCTACTTCCATTTATTTTGAATGTATGATCTGGCGTTGTTTTGGCGTTGTTTCGAAACTGTTCGGTATGAGCACGTGAGTGTGTGCAAGCTCGTATGTGTGCATGCTCATATGTGTGC
>NC_068996.1:27056801-27060539 GCF_001194135.2 Octopus bimaculoides | reverse complement strand
ATATATATATAACAAAAATACATATAGAGAAAAATCACATTTTTAATTGTAGAAATTCACCTTACAAAGCCAACAATTGTTTCTATTGTATTAACATATTCAGATATAGAAAATATTAAAATTATATGTGAGCGTTTGTGTGTGCACATGTGTGTATATTTACTTGATCTCTGTATTGATATTTGTTTATCTTTTTTATTTTCAGTAAACTTGGTCTCCATTTGCCATTTACTGTGAAGGAAAATGAAAGTCAAGCTCAATGGGATGGAGGAGAGAGTTGTCTTAGTGTGTCACTGAAAATGATCAGGGAATATGACTTTGTGAACTTCTGATAGATCTGTAAAAGAGTACACATGCAAGTCTTTACTAGGGGTATGCATGTGGGTATTTGTGTATGTGTAATTTTAATCCTTATTTAAGTTATCAATGATATAATAAAAGAATTTTTATGCTGATTTTTTGGTTTCTAACATGACAACTATTGTGTGAGAAAAAGTTTGTTCTCAGCATTTATTTGACTACCATAACAGTGTCAAGTAATAAGAAGTACCAATAACCTACACTCTCAATTTTTCATAAACAAACCTTCGTTTCAAAAGAATTCCGTACTTTATGTGCTTTGTTAAAGGTTACTTCTATGATTGGTCACTTTGAGGTGACTTGGTCTTCTCTGTGGAGCTAAGAAATATTTCAAGTATGTGTGAAAACAAAATTATGAATTATGAAATATAAAATAAAGTTCTTCCTGAAATATAGGGCTTGTCTCTCATGGCATTTAAACTTGTGTCCAAATTTATGAATTTTAGTAATTTTTTTTTCCATGAGACCATACCAACTAGTTTTCCTTATCATTTTTTTAATAAAGTTAGGTGGGAAGACTCTGTCCAAGACCGCTTACAATCTCTTTGAGACTGGTGGAAGTTATTCTCAAAATTGCAACCTGACCTGGATGCTTGTAACAAAGTGGGCTCCACTAAAAGCATCTTAGACAACAGGTGGTATTAAGTCAAATGACAGAGCAAGTCTATCACACAAAAAGGCCAATGTACGATTTGAATTCAGAATGTAAAGAGCTGGAGCACATATCGTCAGACATTCTGGTTGTTCTGCCTATCCACTGCTCAAGATTGGCACTTGTTTTTTAATGACCCTGGAAGAATGAAAGGCAAGATTGATCTTAGCAGGATTTGAACTCTGAATGTAGTGAATCAGAACAAACACTGTGAAGTACTCTATTCAATATACTAATGACTCTGCTAATTTGCCCCTAATGCCAATATGTCAAATTTTAATTAAACAGGAGAAACATTTAGTTTTGGAATTACAATTTTAAAATTTCCACTAATGACTACTACAAACAGAAGTAAGTTCTGGCTATGAATTTTATATGGATGACACTGACAGTTACATAAACTGCAAAGTATGTCTAGTTGTGACATGTAAGAGAGTCATCAATAGTTCACAACAAAGATAAAGCACGTCTCTAAAGGTACAGCTGTTTAACCTGTTTATTGTATAAATGTTTTGAGATGGAAAACTACAGTTTGAAGTTAACTAAACTTTTGCATTGTCTGGATAACATTTAACATTATAATGGTCAGAATTAGAAGAGGATAACTGTTAGATGAATTCTTTAAATGGAGCAAATATGTTGAGAAGCAAGAAAATCTAGTTGACTACAATTGTAAAATATCTCAGCTAGCCATGTATGGTACCTATTCATTTTGGCTTTTGACATTATGAGTGAATTAATAAAAGAAAATAAAATAGCTTTAGAGACCCAAGTGTAAATTGTATGTGTGTGTGTGTGGTGGGGGGAGGGTTTAGTGGACTTAATTTGTTACCAACTTTTGAAACAAGACTTGGCCATTTGGTGCCTTTAGGGGAATCAGTCCACTTCTGCATATAGGACTTGGAGTAAATCTCAGGTCTGAGGATACACCTGCCTGCCAATTAAGGAGGCCCCATGCAAGCTCAAAAGTGCAGCCTTTCCTTTTCTAACTGTATTACAAGGAAACACACACACACACACAAAATTGCATAACCTTTTTATTCCATTCCTCAAACTTAAATAAATTCATTTCCAGTGATTTCAGAATGATACCAGAGACATTTAAAGAGAATAACTCCAAAGAACGATTTATTTAACTTCATAGAAGAGGAAATTTTGGAAAAGTTTTTCTTTATTTTTCTTGTTCAAAATAATTTCCATGCGTATGAACCAGCAGTAATCCATATGATAAGTTAACTCTTATTGCTTTATAATGCCAAATACATTACATTTCTACATCAATAATTGCTATTTTAAAAATATTTTTTGACTAGACAGAATGTTTAACTCTATCAGCCTGTTTCCCAGTATCTGTCATAATAAATATGTCAACATATCTGGCCTAAATAACATATTAAAATTTTTTGTCTATGCTAGCTATAGAGAACACTATAAATGTGAGCCCTCGTGGAAAACTCAGTCATACTCCATCTTTCTGAATGTGGATAGCTGAAGAGACATCAGTTGTGTAGGCCAACAAAAACGATTTAAGGATGTTTCTTGGCATATTCGGTGTTTTTGTAGTAGCATGTCTGTACACTGGAAGCTTCGATGACTGGGAGTTGATGAACAGACTCTGTCGGTTTCCTGTAGAATTTCTGGGAATTCATCCAATTGTCTTGATGTTGCTTGGTTGTTCGTGTAGCGAGGAAATGAAGATACATTTTGTTGATTGAGTGAAGCAAACCCACGAAATATTTAATGCTAGCCAGACTGGGATAGAGAGGAAAACTGCGTTTCGACCGTAGAAGTTACTTCTGAGACGTTGTGTGAATGTTCAGAATGCGTCTGTTCGAGAACCTGGAATTATCTGCGTAAATGTTCGGAACCATCCGTATCGGTAATAGTAGAGGCGTGTCAGCCAGCTAACAGCCTTCAACACTTAGCCATTAACCGAACGGCAAAACCGTCTTGTACAGGAGACAAGAACATTTGTAAAGATCATATCACAACACAGCCTCACGCTGATTGGTCGAGTAATGAACCGATTACATGAAACTATGGTGGTACGTCCGTGGTCTCTGACCAATTATCTAGTGGTTAGTTTTCGAATCACCACTGCACAGTGATCGTATGCTACATCTCTCTGGTATACATTCCTTTAAGGTACTATCGTTTGGTGATTCTATGAGTGAATATGTTGATTTGGGGGATAATAGATAAGAAAAAATTCTTTTGTTAAAAGATGTAATAGTTTTGTAGATATATAGATCCTATTTGAGCGTTAGCAGCTGTAAATAATTCATTTAGCTTGATTTTTACTTAAGTAGAATTGTCTTTCTTAATTCTGACGAATATGTAGTAATCATGTCAAATATAATATACCTATTTCCTGTTTTTATTAACTTTTGTAATATAATCGTCTTTATCTGTAATTAAGAAAACAAGTTGTTCTTTTTGATTATTAAATACATACATTTGAATAATAAAAAATAAAACTTTATTAGAATGATAAAAAAAAGTCTCATAAAAGTAAACACAATACTATATAATCGAACTACATACTCATAGTAAGAATATATTACAAAACCATCAGAGTGGACACAAGAACGCTATTGTTCCAAACTAAACATAAAAGATTATTTTGGAAACCTGAGAAAATATTTTAAAAGAACAACGCATGAATCCAGTCGTATGGTTCACACACACACACACACACACACACACACACACACACACACACACAC
>NC_068996.1:27055042-27056782 GCF_001194135.2 Octopus bimaculoides | reverse complement strand
CTCTCTCTCTCTCTCTCTCTCTCTCTCTCTCTCTCACACACACACACACTCTCTCACACATACACTCACACATATTCGCACACGCGCACGTATACACACACACTCATACATACACACATTAAATTTTTATTGGGTAGAAAGTTACGAAGATGGCTCAAAGCACGGCATTAGTGCCTTACGTGAAACTCTCGACCTATGAGTCATTAAATAAACGCAAATACTCATATATATATATATATAGATATATATACACTCAAATATATATATGCATGCACACTTACACACAGTGAAAAATAAGAGGACCAAATTAAATAGATCAACACAATCAAAAGTGAAGCACACTGTTTTGGCTTGACAGAAAACTCGAGAAAACTCAAAACATTTAGATAAGTGGTTAAGGCTAAACTGAACGGATATTCCACTAGTATCTCGTATTCCGCAAATAGAAAAGTATCGAAGGATTTATTGGTACGTCTAACGCAACGTAATTATAATAATAAAGATAAAACGAATAGGTAATTTGTGCATTACTATACGTGTTTCAGTTGCAAAAATTTATCATTATTAACACATTGTGTCATACAACTTAGCATGCAATAATATGCGAGATTATATAAGATTATATGTTTACATAACATTGCCATTTCATCAGAGTTCTAATAGGTGATATGCGCCTATGGGATTATGGTAGCATATGAAATTCTCAAGGAGAGCTGTGACAGTTGCTAGTATATACACCAAACAACGAGTCCAAATAAAAATCTATCAGCGGTCACTAGTAGATTATGTCATCGTCTCTGACCGCTTTGATTCTGTTCTGAACGTTCGTGTAAAGAGAGAGGTAGGACTATCAACTCATCACTACCTAGTTGTCTGCAACCTGAGATTATCTACAGCGGGGAGAATCCACAAAATTGGTAACTTCAATGAGACTTACAGGATAAAGTAAGAAGTTCTGGTGAACGATGGAATCAGAAGCAAATATGCGGATACTTTGCATCCAAAATCAGAGACCTTCCAGAAGAAACTGAGGAAACGGGGAGGAGATTGTTTTGTTTGGCAGTGTCATTTTCAGTGTCATTACAGTGCTGTCGACGAAAACGGTTCGGTGGTAAAGGAACTCTAGTTTAATCAGAAAGTAAAAAAGTTATCCGGGCAAAGAAGGAGCATTACAAAGCTTTGATTGGAAACAAGTTCCCACTTTTGCGAAATCCTTCGTCTCTCTCCATTTTAAGACCTTTCTTCTTACCATCGAGAATTGTATGTTGTTGACGTCATAAGAATTTTATAAACTTTCGAGAGAAAATGAAATCATTCGTTTTTCGAATATCTCGAAGTACATACATAAATCTATAAGCCATAGCATATAAATATGTGGACGAAAAGCCCTTTTGGATAGAGAGAGTCGAAGGCCGTCTCTGTTCAAGCCAATATTTACATGCTATTATAAGTTTTATGTGTGTGCTTCGAGATATTCTAAAAACGTTGAAATGAAATTTTATACAAATACCTTTCAAACGGTGGTGATTACGATTACAAAGAAATTTATAGGTAAAATTTTTGGAAGGGGGTGGGGATAGAGCAGTTTCTGGGAGTTTCGGATCGGACGGCCCACATAAGTTGGAATTTCTCCGTTTTGACGGGGATTTTTTCCAATGTTTTTCACCAAAGTCGTCAGAGTGATGGGAGACATATTTTCATGAAAAAAAAAGAAAAAATTTTGAAAATTTATTCCATTTC
>NC_068996.1:27051663-27053518 GCF_001194135.2 Octopus bimaculoides | reverse complement strand
ATTCCCCCTGTCGAATTTTTAGAACATCCCAAGCGAACATTGGTTCGCTACCTTTGCTAGCATACAAGGCGTAACTGCTAAACGACACACAGGAGTGCGCTAGAAGCATATAGCCTACCTAAGAGTGTATTCCAATTGAATTTTTCTCTTTCTTCTCTAAGTTACGACAAGGTCAACTTCGGAGAGAAAGCCATGCACACAGATTCGATATTCTTTCCTACCAGCAATTCTCTATGGCATTCTACGTCTAGTGCCTGTCTGAAAGTAATTTTTGTAGTTTGAACTCCTATTTTCTCACTGTCATCGTGGAACATGGCAAAATGTTCAGAACCTTTTACTTCGATCCCAGATAACTTTATTGAACATCGTGTACTCACAGTATGAGTTCGTTTGTTACGCATCTGAAGTTGTTCACGCACGGACACAAACTGAAAAAAATGTTTATTGATAAAGTGGCCGTAAAAAATGAAAATAAATAAAGTGAAAAACACGATATATACATAATTTAATTTTTCCTCTTCTTCTCCGCCATTTTGTTGATAAGATTCATGTTGCTCTTCATAAAAATTAACATACTAAAATTTTCATCAGACAAGGACGATATCTTGGCACTCAAGATGTCCTTGTCCATGGAAAATAAACGTTCATCTGCGGCACTGGAAGGGATGGCTGTGTTGAATTTGATGAAAAAGTCCACCAACACTTGCTCACTCAAGAAGAATGAATGATGCGTACAATATTAAATATGCTATGACAATCTGAAAACAATAGAAACTGTTAAACGTTTACCGGTTTTTATAAAATGCTTGAGTTAACGGACTTGAGTTCACGGGAACTAAAATGTAACGGAAGTTAATTAGTCTGATAATGTTTTTCAAACTTAGTTAACGAAAATGTTAACTTCGTTAATTAACGATTAACGGATTTACACCCAGCTCTGGTAATACTTATAATTTATTTTGTTTGTATGACAAACGTACACACACACACGCACACACACACGCACACACACGCACATACACACACACGCACACACACATATGTATGTATATGTGTATGTGTGTATATATATATATATATATATATATATATATATATATATATACACATACACACACGTATATATACATACACACACACACACACACACGTATATGAATGTATGTATATATATACACATGTTTCTGTATATTAGCACATACACACATACGGACATACATACGTTTAGTTCTAGCCACACATGTATGTAGGCACACACACACACACACACACACTGACACACACACACACTGACACACACATACTCATACACATACACAGACACAGACACACACACACACATACACACAGAGGCACAAACATAAAATTAAAAAAAAAAAAGAAAAAGCTACAAGAAACAACTATAGACATACACAAGATCACACATTTTTGTTTATGTATTCAGGCATAACAACAGACCAGTTTGTGTTACCGAATCTGTCAAACTGTCCTTGTCATTGCCGTTGCCCCTGGCTGCTCACATATTTGCAATTCTGTATAGATGTGTTACTTATTCCAGCAGGTGTACGCACACACACACACACACGCACGCCATCCGCCCCGCCATCCACCCCACTCACACACATACGCGTACAAAGACGCACTTCAATACATGCTAACACACTAGGTTTGCTGTCCTATAATAATACGCAGTTATGCGGTTATACCTGTGTATGTATGTGTGTGGTGACACCCATCTAGATTCACAAACATAATCACTGATACAAGCACGTAGGCAGATATATGACCTCGTACATTCATACACACACACACACACACACACACACACACACACACACACACACACACACACACA
>NC_068996.1:27049888-27051161 GCF_001194135.2 Octopus bimaculoides | reverse complement strand
ATATATATATATATTAGTGTGACCCAAAAAACACTTCAACTTGTGAGGCTTGACTTGTAGATACTGCCTGAAATTTGAAGAAAATTCCATAGTATTGATATTTAGTATCGCCATTAAGCGATTCAGTATTTTATTTCCAGCATGAAATAACACTTAACGTAATACATAGCTTGTCATTGAGATATAGTAGAAGTATTCCATTTATCAATATATGAAATTTAGTTAACGCAGTGACCAAGTCATTTTAACGATGCGGCACACACACACACACACACACACACATACACATACCCTTCCATATGTCTGCCAAATGAGCTCGTCCTCTCCCTGCTTGTGTGAGGCTGCGCCTCACTCCACGCCGTAGGCCGTATTCCCTAATCAGTATTGTTATGGCCTTTGTCATCTGTAGATGTGTCAGCGCTCCACTACCGTAGTATTTTAATTAAATTTATCTATCTTAATGAAAAGAAGTGGAAAACAGATCTGAGTTATTGTACATATGATTGAAAAGATTTTTAGAAAAAAAAACTCCCATCAATTGGAGATGTACTATCTCATACGTGATAAGAAAACTGAACGAAACAAGATATTGTGTATTTAGAAATTAATGAGATCTGGAGCAACCCTAAGATACCAACTAGGGACAAGCAACATGTACTTACCAAGATTCGAAAAACGTATGAACAATATAGATCACTCCAAAAAACAAAATCAAAGAGAAATGAAAATCAAATTGCAAATGAAAGCAAATTTAAGGATCGCATGGGTTACTTATTTGACATTGTTCACGCTGATGCAATGAAAATGGTGTCAAACGAAGAAGATTGTTTATTTATTTATAACTGGCCAGAGAGAAAAAGGAAGGCGAGTGCTATTGAGAAGAATTATGTTGCAAAGCAACAGAGGAAACGCAAACGGATAGAAGAAGAAAAGCGAAAAGAAGCAGAAATTCTTCGCAAGAGAGAGCAATCAGTTATTACTCTGGAAAGTAACAGTGATAACAGCAGTGATGAGTCTAATGACAAGCCACAACCTGGATCATCCAAAACTCCTCTCAGTAAAAGGTCAAAAACTCATGAATAAATAATATCAGCTGATTTGGCAGTGGCTTTGGATAGAGCTAAAATGAGTGATCACTGTGCAATGTTAGTAGTATCTGCTACGGCTTCAGCCTGTGGAAAAGATATTCCATATACATACGTACATAACAAATAATCTACACATATATATTTGCTGATATATATATATATATATATATATATATATATATATA
>NC_068996.1:27045210-27049603 GCF_001194135.2 Octopus bimaculoides | reverse complement strand
GTATGTATGTATGTATGTATGTATGTATGTATGTATGTATGTATGTATGTATGTATCTATCTATCTATCTACCTACACTACTAAAACTTTGTGATTGCTTGCTTGCGTGCTTGCTTGTGAACTTGCTTGCGTGTGTGCTTGTCTAATTTAATACACCCAAACCGGCGCGTAATGGGAAGATACTCTGAAAGTAAGGAATCCCTGAAGTGTGAATACAAACGGAATAAAACAAATTTTTCGTAAATCGGACCACGGATTCCCGAGATACGCGGTTTTTTTTTATACCTTCATAAATAGTCAAAACGGTGCATAATGGGAAAATACTACGAAAATAACATAACCCTGAAATGGGAATATATGATACTGTGAAAATTGTTTCCATCAATTTAATGTTTACGTTATATAACAATTCCTTTTGTATTTTTGTAGAAGTGTGTACATATGCCATAAATAAATGCTGTTACTGGAGTTTAAGTTTATCCCGGAAGTTGTATTTCTGTTAGATGCTGAAAATAATCAATAAAACCTTAAACATGAACATGTAAACCAGACATATGATGACACTAATGAATTGAAATATTTAACTGAATCATCATAGTACTATCCAGATGCCCACGGATAATTCAGAATATACTGTGCTAATTCTAATGATAGTGACTCCGATGTCAAAATCATGTGACTTGTGGAAACATATGTAAGCAATGTATTAAATATTTATAAATTCCATCCTAGAATTGTTGTTGTTTTTGTTATTGTTATTATTATTGTTGTTGTTGTTGTTATTTTTATTATTTTTGTTGTTGTTGTTGTTGTTGTCGACGTCGTTGTTGTTGCTGTTGTTGTTGTTGTTATTATTATTATTATTATTATTATGATTGAGTGAGAAAGCAGTGCATGCCATCAAAGTGACACTGGGGTAAAATATACAAAGCCTATTATACCCATCATGACTACCCGTCTGATAAGGGTGCACCAGACACATGCATCATAACCATATGTGCACGACATGGTGATCTCATATCAAGATAAACGGCGCATGACTTTGCAGGTGGGGCCCAGTTAGAATTTTCTTCAGGTCGAGTAGCCCATCCCACTCAAAAAGTCCCTGAATAAAGGTTGTTTAAGGATGTTGAGCAAAACACCCATGTTTCCAAAGGTGAATTATTCAAACCCCAAAGAATTCCTTTCAACACATGGCTATGTATGATGCTCCACACTACTTCTGCTCGTGATTAGAGATGCACATATTGTCAGCTACTAAAGGAAATGCTCAACTGGTTAAGATCAAATAACTGACAAGCAAATGTGTAGTACTGAGTAGAATATTTGCTGTAGACCATCTTTTATACGAAGACAAAACAATGTACATGATAACACTTCCAATCAGTAAAGATGAGAGCCACTACCAGGTACTGCATGAAGGCATTTATTATTGTTATTGCCTTTGCAGAGCTTCTAACGCTGGAGATGTACTACAGTGACAGCTGTTCACTACCAGTGAACTAAGGTAACATACCTTATTTTTCGAGTACCATCCGGAGTATTCCGTATTTTATGTAGTTTGTTCTTAGTGCTTGCTGTTGGGCAGCACAGATTAGAGCCTCCGTTTCCGGTTTTAAATCACTTTTAGTCATCCACAGCCATCTTTTTTATCTCTCTGTCTTCAACATCCCTATGAGATTGTCCATGCATTCTTTTCTTTACCCACCTATTTTCAGTTTCATTCGTTTTCAATTTCTTGTATAGTGCTTTATCTTTGCAATCTTACATTCTACACAAGCCTGACCTTCTTACTTCTAATAATAGCGGTTCTGTGACATTTTTTACATACCATACTATGTTGTTTTCTTTTGCTCTAATGCTGTGTTTGCATCCAATAAGTCCTCTTCCCCCTGTTTTTCTAGGTACATACAGTCTGTCTGTGTCACTTTTTGTGTGGAGTGACTCATATCTAGTTAGCAACTTCCTTGTCTTTCTGTCTAAGCTGTTTAGTTCGTCTACTGTCCATGCGATTACCCTGCTCCATATCTAAGGAGTGAAACCGCCCAGGTGTTGATAGCTTCGATCTTATTCCGTCCGTTTAATTTCGACTTAACGATCAGTCCCAGTCTGTGCAAGTACTCCACCTTAAATTTTTCTGTCATTTCTTTCTCCATCAATTTATCCATTTCCAAAATCCCCAAGTACTTATATCCCGTCTCTTCTATCTGCTTCATAACCTCCCCTGATGGTAACATTTGATTTTGCCTCTCTTCAAGACTAACACACCACACTTCTCTCAGTCCGAACTCCATTCTGATATAAGCACTGAAAGTATACACTGCATCAACGAGAGAACTGACTTGGGCTTCATATTTACCATAAAGTTTCAGGTCATTCATGAATAACAAATTGTTGACTTTTTGTTGGCGGCTTTTGAATACATACCCAGCTTTTTTTTTTTACTGTCTCTAAACTTCTTCTGTATGCTGTCAGGTCCATCCTCCAATTTGCCATACTTTTTCCAAGCAATTGCTCAACATTCGATGCAATACCAAATAGGTTCATACATTCCATAATCCAAGAATGTGGGATCATATCTACGCCTTACGATAGCCGATCCATGACATGGCTAAGTTACTTTTCCTCCTCTTGCAGTCTCTAAGTACAGTTTTGTCTATCAGAAGTTGATCCTTGGTACCTCTGCACTTACGCTTGCAACCCTTCTGCTCATGTGGCAGGACTCCATTTTTCCCCCAGATGTTCATACATTGACTCTGCGAGTATTCCAGTGAATAACTTCCACATAAGTGGCAAACAGAATATTGGCCTGTATTGCCTTTTTCGATGTTTCAGGCACAGCACTGTCATACCCAATGTCAACCACTCTGGTGTTACTTGATCGGCATTTAACAAGGTATTGAGTTGCGCAACTATTCGCGCATGACATTCCTCAAATCTTTTGATCCTTGAACTCCATCTGGTCCCGGGGCCTTCCAGTTGCTCATTCTTTTGCTGATTTCCTTCACTTCCCTAACTGAAATGACTAGTTCTGCCTGTTTTGGACAGACTACTGTTTTTTTCAGTTCTTGGAACCATTCATCATCCTTCTTGTACTCCTTGTTTTTGCTCCAGATGTCACTCCAAAACCTTTGACTTTCGATGTTATCTGGTATCTGTACACTCTCCATTTATTTCTCCATTCATCTGTACACTCCATTTATTTCTTTATAGAATCTCTGTGATCTACTCTGAATAATCTATTCTGGTGGTAATCCTTCATTCTTTCGTCGTATCTTACCATCTTTGCAACGAGGCACTGTTTCAGTTCCTCCACTTTCAGGCCCTTTCTTTCAATATTATACTTCCTTTTCAGCGCCCTGTATTTTTGTTCGCTTTTAAGCTCTCCTTTCTCTTTTCTGTCTAACACAGAGATTTCCTTTGAGAGCATGTCTAACCCTGCCTGGATTCTTCTTTTCCATCATGGATCTTTTCTTTTGTCACTCCCATTATGTTTCTTTTTCTTGACATCAACACCTATGTTTTCTGCTACAAGAATACTTGCTGCCTTGATCAAATTATTTGTTTCTGTGATGTTGTTTGTTCTGATGTATTTCAGAATTTCATTGACATTTTTCTTTTATTGGTTCACTTTCCATCGAGCAACCTTTTTAAGGTTACAAATAATGTCGCTATCGTTCTCCTGTAGTTTTACCTTTATTCTGTCGTAGATTGCCTTTCCTTCATCTGTCATGTCGCCATTAGTTTTATTGTCTTCTTTTAGATCATCTATATGTCTCTCATCAAGTAAACTACCAATGCTCCTTTCTGTGCTATGAGATTACTCTTATTACCAAGAACTGTATTTTCATTGTTATCTCTGCTGCTATTTTCCATGATCCGTCTTTTGATAGCTTCGGGCTCTACTTCTGTGAACCAACAATTCTTTCTTATTGCTCTAGCTTGATTACATAGTTTCTGTTCCGTGAGTTGAAACAACCCCTTTTCTCTCCAATGATCATACATACGTTGTCGGTAACCCCTAATTTGAGCACCATTTTCATCAACCGGGCTGCTCAGGTAGTAACACTCCATGACCACAGCATTAATTTGTTTGCTCCATCTACGCCATGAGTGGTGGTTCCTTTCTGGATATCGAGAGGCTGGAGCCGGACCAGAATCTCTGAGCATTGGCTCCAGTTTCATTACCACCGTTATTCACAATATTTTGTTTCTTCATTGTCACTCATATGAGCTAGCGATTATCAGGTTGCACAATTACCAGTGTTTTTATTGTAACACCATCACTAGATGTATCATTAATCAGCTCATGAAGAGGCTCCACCCGTTTCCTTTCCTTATTATTATTATTATTATTATTATTATTATTATTATTATTATTATTATTATTATT
>NC_068996.1:27043952-27044670 GCF_001194135.2 Octopus bimaculoides | reverse complement strand
CATCATCACTGATATCACTGATATTATTGTTTTTATGTGTAGTAGCAGCAGAGGTTGCAGCAACAGCAACAGTAGTAGAGATGGAGGTAGTGGTAAGGGTGGTAGTTGGGCCTCAGATTCCTGTACTATCATAATAGTAGCAGTTGTAGTATTATTGTAATATTAGTAGTATTTAGTATTAGCAGCTGCAGCATATTATCTATTTTTTATCATTATCACCATCACCACCACTACCATTGTTGGAGGAAATAGTTGGGTAGTAGTTTGGTGAATAGATCATATTCTACAGGTCTAAAACCCTTTAAGGTAGTGCTCCAGCATAGCTGCAGTCAAATTGCTGAAACAAGTAAAAGAATAAAATAATAAAAGCATAACAGTCACAACTGAGGCCAATGACAGAAATTTGGGAAATCTTAGAATTAAGGAAGCTATCCTCATAGACAGACTAGGGCTCCAAATTAACAACAGGCTGGAAATTAGTAAACAGTATATTATTTAGCTTTTTTTTAGCTCAAACGTAAAATCTGTGTTTTTGTGTGGCTCTGAGACATGGGGTGCCACCTGCAGCAACTACAAGAAGATCCAGACCTTCATCAACAAATTCTCCGGCAGATCCTCCATCTGAAGTGGTTCGACAGAATGCCAAACACCGATCTGTGGGAAAGGGCCAACCAGGAGCCCATACATGTTCAGATTAGACGAAGGAAATCGAGATGGA
>NC_068996.1:27041821-27042855 GCF_001194135.2 Octopus bimaculoides | reverse complement strand
ACACACACACACACACACACACACACACACACACACACACACACACACACACACACACACACACAC
This sequence comes from Octopus bimaculoides, assembly GCF_001194135.2. Taxonomy (NCBI): domain Eukaryota; kingdom Metazoa; phylum Mollusca; class Cephalopoda; order Octopoda; family Octopodidae; genus Octopus; species Octopus bimaculoides. Next base: position 27,042,789 of record NC_068996.1, on the reverse strand, counting down.
ATAAAGTCATCAATGACAGAGAAGTGGTTTGATGAAATTTTATCTAACATTAAGAAAATTCTAATATTACGGCAAATCGTTTCATGATTCAAAAACATGCAGATAACTTATACTATATTTAATAATAAATAAATTACTTAGATACCTGCATTAATGCAAAAATGCAAAAAATCCTTTAAAATAATGCAGAATTTAAGCTACGGCCTCAGATGAAAGACGTAACGTTATAGGAACGCCAAGTCAACATTTTAAAAGATTATGGAAGAAAATAATAATAAAATTGATATAAATTAATAAGAGGATTTTCTAATAAATGGTAAGGAATTTTAGTAATATAATTAAAAATGAACTTCAGCCTTGCTTACTTGCAATGTTACACAGCCAAACTGGTGAATAATGGGAAAATACTTTGAATTAAGAATCTCCTGAAATGTGAATACAAACGGAATAAAACAAGTTTCGCATAAATCGGACAACTGGATCTTGAGATATTGGGGGTTTTGGGGGTACAAATATCCAAAACGGTGCATAATGGGAAAATACTCCGAAAATAACTTAACTCTGAAAGGGGAAGAGACTCTAATCTTTCTATTAGACACATTATAATGGGTAAAAGTATTAGTGACTTTAACTTGCCAACGAAAAAATACGAGTTGTCTTTTACAGTAAATGTTTCTATTTCGCTTTTGTTAAACACAATATTTTAATCATTTAGATTTCAAAAATGTAAGTTAAATTGTACAGTAAGTATTTTTATTTTAGCTTTCTTTAAACAAACAATATTTTAATCTTTTTAAAAATTATTTTCAAGTGAATACCATTACAAAAATCTTTTTGGACATATTTAAAAATTATTTTAAAGTGAAAATGACTTTAAAATATGATATTTCGTAAAAGATCCGTTCCTAATCTCAGTGTGAAATAATTTTTTTCCATTGTTTTTTTTTCGAGTGCATTCAATGTATCTC
>NC_068996.1:27038809-27041609 GCF_001194135.2 Octopus bimaculoides | reverse complement strand
CGAAAATACCTGTGCAAAAAATTATTTCACACTGAAGTACGAACGAGTCCTTTACGAAATATTTGCCCAAGATCGGGACAGGCATGCGAATAGAAGGGTTGATGAGACTGATAAAGCAAGGGCTGAGCGTCTGGCGGAACAGAAGGAAAGAGACAGAAGCAGGAGAGATCAGGAATCGGACACTTGAATAACTGAGGGTCTGGCCGAAACAGAGGGACAGAGACAAAAGCAGAAGATGTCATGAATCGGATACTCAGGTGAATACAAATGGAATAAAACAAGTTTTGTGTAAACCGGTCCACGGGTTACCTAGATACGTGATTTTTTCGGGTACATTTATCAATATCCAAACCGGCGTATAATGGGAAAAATGCTTTGAAATGTGAATACATTGAAATGTAAATACATACGGAATAACAGAATAAATAGGACACAGATTCTCGAAATACGCGGTTTTTTCGAGTACCTTGAACCATTGGTGATTCAACAGGTCACGGGTAGTCTAGTTTATTATTAAGAATTTAGAAAATAAAAGATCGGAAGCATAGAGAAAAATATAATAATAATCCTTTCTAATAAAGGTACAAGGCCTGAAATTTGGGGGTGGGGTGGAGGTCAATTACATCGACCCCAGTGTTTCACTGGTACTTAATTTATCGACCCCGAAAGGATGAAAGGTGAAGTCAACCTCGGTGGAATTTGAACTCAGAACGTGAAGACAGACGAAATACTGTTAAGCATTTCGCCCGGCGTGCTAACGATTTTGCCAGCTGTCCACCTTAATAATGATAATAATAATAATAATAATAATAATAATAATAATAATAATAATAATAATAATGATGATGATGATGATGATGATGATGATGATGATGATGATGATGATGATGATGATGATAATAATAACAACAACGACGACGACGACGACGACGATGATAATAATAATCGTGAAATAAATGGCCTAGTTTCAACAGTGCAGAATAAAAATTTGGAGACTAAAAAGTGTGGTATGCTTATAATACAAAGGGGCAAAGTAGTGTTGTCTGATGGTGTAGAGCTACTCAACGGCGAGAAAATCAAAGATATTGAGACTAATGGATATAAATATCTGGGGATTTTAGACTACGACAAAATCAAGGAAAGTGAAATGAAGGAAAACTTTAGGCGAGAATATCCCAGAAGAACCAAGTTAATTATGGAAAGTAGATTCAATGGCAAAAAATAAAATCAGGGCAATGAACACATAGGTTGTTTCCTTAATGCGATTAGACGCAGGTGTTGTTAGGTGGACAGAGAACGAGCTCGAGGAAATGGACAGGAAAACTAGAAATGTGATGACAATTAACAAGAAAATACACCCCAAAAGCGATACTGACAAGCTGTATGTGCCTAGAAACAGGGGAAGAAAAGGTATCATAGGATGTAAGACATATGTTGTCAACGAGAAGAACAGTCTGAGATAGTGCGTCAAACAGGAGAGTGAATCCTTGCTTGCCGCTGTTAGAATTAACAATACAACACCTACTGAGAATGTGATGCCCCCAGGCCGAAGAAAGGGGGGAGTTGTTGTTTTCCTTCATGATTCTTTCAGCGCAGATGTCAAGGACATTTTCTCCAACGACTACTGCGAATCAGTAAAGACCTGTCTGTGAATGGGCTCTACAGACCCCCACAAGTACCCTTACACTATTTCCAAGAGTGCCTCGAGAAGATCAAATCTTTCCTCCTGCAATGTAACCCAGGAAATATTCTGATGATGGGCGACTGTAGACTGGTCCACTAATATTGTTAGACCAAGAACCTTCACCTCAAGCTGAGACAAAGCAGCTGTGAAGTTACTTTTTAAATTTATGGATAATTTTTTCCTGTCACAACTCGTCCATGAACCGATCAGAAACAACCAAAGTGTCTTGGACCTAGTGTTAAGCAACTATGCTAACACTATTCATAATATCACAGTGGAAAGAATCCTCCTGTCCGATCATAATATAGTACTCTGTTACCTCAGTCTTCAGCATCCAAAAATTTGGCATAAATCACAAACTCCAGTGTACCCTTTTGATAATATGAATTTACACAAGTCAACCTGGAGTGCGATCACCCAAGACTTATCGCAAGTGGACTGGTCCTTCACCCTTGCTTCCTCCAATACCACAACAAACACAAACGCATGGCAACTATTTGAGGACACAGTTACCCACATATACTCAAAACACACACCCTTATGACTCATAAATAACAGTAGATGCAGGGTTCCAAAACAGAAAAGCGCTCACCAGGAGAATAAAAAGAATAAATCGAAAAATCAATACTCTAAAATACCACCATCAGCATCACCCCCAATCGAGAAGATTAACAACCTTGGAATCAAAGAAGCAACAACTGCAGGACTGTATGAGAACCCACATAAACGACCAAAGAGCTGCAGAGGAAGCCTGGGTAATTAAAAACATCAAGCATAATCCTAAGGTCTTTTACTCCTTTGCAAAGACACATAGGACCACAATTTCCTCTATCAGGCCACTGGTTGACGGAAACAGCATCCTTCACGGTGATGCCAAAGATATGGCTGAGATCCCTCAAAGTCAATATTGCTCAGTCTTCAGTGACCCTGTTTTCAGTTGACTCAATCAGCTTTGCTTCTTTGACTCCTCAACATATCCTTTCTGACATAACCTTTGACGCCACTGATATCCTAGCAGCAATAAAAGAAATCAAACCTGATACAGTAGTGGGTCTGGACAGGTTCCCTGCTAGAGTGTTGAAGGAATGCAGACAACAACTTGCAGCTCCTCTTGCA
>NC_068996.1:27036552-27038649 GCF_001194135.2 Octopus bimaculoides | reverse complement strand
ACTAGCGTCCAATCTCACTCACCTCACAAATCATCAAAGTATTTGAGAGAGTGTTGAGATCAAGAATAACAGCCTTCCTAGAACAAAATCATCTCCTAAATTACAACCAGCATGGCTTACAAAGTGGGAGGGACTGTCTAACACAACTCCCCCACCACTTTGATGACATCTTAAATTCACTAAGAGAGGGCTCCAACGCTGATGTCATATACCTTGATTTCAGCAAGGCCTTTGACAGAGTCGACCACAATATACCGTTAAAGAAACTATCCAACGCTGGAGTTGGTGGAAAGTTACTTCAACGGATTAGGACCCAGCATGTTGTGGTTGATGACATCTACTCAAGACCAGCAAAAGTCATCAGCAGAGTCCTGGAAGGTACTGTGCTGGGTCCACTTCTTTTTATTGTCTATACCAATGACATTGCAGATTCCATTGAACAGAGCACCATTAAAATATTTGCAGATGGCTCTAAGCTACAGAAAGTCAGAGGGAGCATATTATCGGACGATGCTTCAATCAGACCTATGCGCAGTAACTCAGTGGGCACAAAAAAACAATGTCCATTTGAACGAAGAAAAACTGAGCTCATTCACTTCGGAAAGGAGGACACACCCAAACAACCATATACACTACCGTCAGGAGGCCTACTTGAACCATTGGATAATATCAGAGACTTAGGTGTAACTTTCAACAGCAACCTTAGCTGGAGTGTGCACATCAACAAAAAAGTCGATGTTGCCCACAGAATGAGCTCATAGATCTTTAGAACTTTTCAATCTAGGAATCATGAAACCATCATCCTTCTCTTCTTCACATTCGCTAGGCCCCACCTCGAAAACCGCTGCCCATTGTGGTCCCCCTACAAAATACAAGACATAATGAGGATTGAAGCTCCGCAAAGATCAATCACTAAAAAAATAAATGGTATGATGGGACTTAATTATTGGCCTCGACTTAAACAGCTGAAACTCTATTCTCTGCAACACCGCTGTGAGCGATACATTATTTGCACCATGTGGAAAATATTCCAGCAATATTATCCAAATGATATCGGCATTATGTTTACAATTCACCCAAGACTAAGCCCGTTCAATGAGTCCTCTACAAAAATCGAGATCACATCACATAAGAACATTGCGACACAATTTCTTCACTGCAAATAGTCCTGCTCTTTTCAGTGTTACCCCGAAAGAAATTAAAGTAGAAAAGGCCCCACATCTTTCAAACTGTACTTGGACAAATTCCTCTAGGAAATACCGGATAAACTACCTACACCTGGATAAGTCTCAACCAACAACAACTCTCTGCTTCAGCGGTCCATGGTGTCTCGAAATAATTAACTAAAAGACTTTTCCAGCTGATGCTATTGAGTTAGTCACGGCCTGGGCCGATAATGGCAGAAACCAATCTAAGTTATATATATATATATTTATATTATAATATAACATAATATACTATGAATATAATACAATATAATATAAGATAACATAAACAATTATTAAAAGACCAAAAAAGCCAACAATTTGTTTCAACTTTATACATTTTTTGATATATAAACAATTCAATGCTGGGTAGAGGCGCTTGTCTTTACTTTCAAAACATAAGGACGCAGGAAATGTGTCAAGTCCAACAGGAAACGGTGTTTCCTAGGGCCAAATAACAGTAGCATTCTTCCCTTTCATGTGACTGTCGCATTAAGTTGACAACATACTATCACTTTATCGTGGTGCTACAGCATACATCTCTCTGAGAGATTTAGAAATGTATTATTTCTAAATTCAATTCCCCTAGATAAGCCGCATCAGAGCCAATGTTCGAAGATAGACGAAATTCCTAGTGACAGGACAGCTGGATTGCACCCCTCGACCACAAAACAAAACTCCATTGACTCTGATGAGGCTTACATAACGGAATTGAATTGTTTATATATAAAAAAATGTCTATAAGTGGAAACAAATTGTCGGCTTTTTTGGTGTTTTAAAAATATTTTTGTATTATCTTATATTATATTCATAGTATATTATATCATATTATAATATAAATAAATTATTGGATTGGCAATTGTATCTCTATTTAATTAAATGTTTATATATA
>NC_068996.1:27031619-27035801 GCF_001194135.2 Octopus bimaculoides | reverse complement strand
TACGATCAACCAATTACTTTATCTCGCAAATTAAAGAATCTGATGTTATTGTACAAATCACATTCACCTAAAAATATTTCTGAATGATTAAAGTATTGTGTTTAACAAAAGCGAAAATAGAAACGTGAAGTATATTTGCCACTTAAATGTGGCTGACCCCTAAGGGTGGATGTTACTGTTGCTTTTAGCCCCAGGAGAACATCTCCAGCTGGCTTATCGACACACATCTGTGTCCTGTGTGGAGGAGATGTTCTCCTGGGGCTAAAAGCAACAGTAACATCCACCCTTAGGGGTCAGCCACATTTAAGTGGCAAATATACTTCACTTTATCGTGCAGTTACTGTTAATACCTCGTCCAGAGATTTAACATTGAAAATAGAAACATTTACTGTAAAAAAAACAAATCGTATTTTTTCGTTGCCAAGTCACTGCCTAATCGAAAGGTAAGAGTTACTTCCCTACCAGGATTAAGTTAATTTCGGAGACTTTTCCCATTATGCACCGTTTTGGATATTTATACCCCGAAAACCCTTAATATCTTCACTAACACTTATCCGATTTACGGGAAATTTGTTTCATTCCGCTTGTATTTGCATTCCAAGGATCTAGTTAGTTTCATTCGCAAAATAAGCCCCCTTTAATTTTGCTCAGATTGCTTTCAATTTCGGTGAATCGATGCAACTCCGAATTTTGATTATGATCAACCAATTACTTTATCTCGCAAATTAAAGAATCTGATGTTATTTGGAATTAAAGTTGGGAAATTTGGGTAATTTTAGCCAAAAGACAGCGTTGCATTAGTAGTTTGTTACCATGACAACCGCACGCTGTGTTGTATTTCACTTCACCCGTGTATGTGCAGCACGTTGTTCTGTGCTGATTCTCATACCGCGAGATTCTTTTCACCCCGTATTTTGTTTTAATTTTTCTGTGTGTTTGTATATTACATATTTTTCTGTGCTTCTGTGGATTAGCATTTTTCTGTGCTTTTTCTGTGTTAGTATTTTTACATATTTTTCATTTCATATAATTTTGGGACAATTTCTTTGTTGACCAGTGTTATTCCTATTGTAGTTTATAAATCCAAGCATGAAAATGTCAATCAACTTTGGAGTTTTGGCGACAGACGCCGTCTTTTCACACACACACACACACACACACACACACACACACACACACACACACACACACACACACACACACACACACACACACACACGCACACACACACACACACACACGCACGGACACACACACACACACACACACTTATATATTAATGAAGTACACAACTACATGACAGGCATATATAATACTGAAGTACGGATAAAGTTAACACATGCAGACAAATATATTAATATAACAAATTAAAAAAAATAATAGAAACATACAATCAATGAAGAGATAAAAGAAACAGTAAGATGATACATGTTGATTTTATTAGGTATTTCTGTTTATTTAGAAACCTACAGGTTATTTCACAGAGGCTAAACTATAAATTTCACAGGGTACAACCTTAAAGTTGTCACCACTCCGCTAACCGCACAAAATTTGTCTCGCTTTTGGCTAAAAATACACAATGTTTTTGATTTTTAAATCTCTGTAACTTTTTCCTCCATTTTTTTTTCTTCATAGCATCATACCATCATAGCAATAAAACTGAAAAACTACATTTTGTAGCCGATTTTCAGATTTTTACTTTCTTTTAAAAAATGCATATTTTGTGAATCAGTTTAACTAGATCTCATTTCAGTGGGGAACTTAATTCATAGTATTTTCCCGTTATGCACCAGTTTGGCTGAGTAACATTGCAAGCAAGCAAGGTTCAATCTGACTTTTAATGCATTGTATATATGTATGTCCTGTTAATTTTTGCTTTTATGTGAATCGTTTACCTTCTTACTTTTTTTTTGTTTTTGGCAAAGTTTACAACTTCTGGCCTCGTTGCTCCTTAAAGGAATATTGTGCTGGAAGTTAACATCCCCATCTTCCCTTAAAATACAAGCACACTAAGATAATTCGTGCGATTTTGTCCTTAACTGTATTCTGTGGCTTAACTCGATTCCGATATTTGACTGGTACTCGACTTCGGGTGGTTGAAAGGCACAGGTGACATCGACGAGATTTGAACCGAGAAAGGCCAATTTCCGGAACTAGATAAACTAGATGATTAGTCACTTTTCTCATGAAAATTTCAGGTTTTATGTAACATTTTTAAAAATAGATTTTGACTTTTTGAATATGATCTTATCCAATTTTTGCTGTTCTCATTGCAAATGTCAAACCAACCTATAGCGGGCGTTATCACTTATGTTAAAGATCAACTTTCTACGCATCACAAGGACAGGCACATTCGAATGGAGTTGTATTTAGTTGTATTTAGTTCTAGCAATGAGAGAGTTAATTGTTAATCAGAAACATACGATTATCGCAATAACGTGCAATTGATGAGTGTAGTGAGAGAAATAACATTCAACAGCGAACCATTTTAGACTGTTGTTGTCATTTAACCCCGGGTCAATCCTGATCGTGCAGACAGGCCTATGATCAAAGACAATCCAGCCGTGATCACTCATTATAATAAACATAGAGAGGACAGCGTTGGCAAATATATCTACATAAAGTTTTGTCGGAATGTTGACGCTCTGTACAGCAAAATTTGGCACAAACGTCGGGTTTTGACATTGGCATTAGTAAGACAAATCTAGGTCTATAATTACATAATATTTTTAGGGAGATTTGGCTGCTTTCTCTAGCAGCAGTTCGAGCGATTCGTAAGGGGCTCCACCTTGGTTGATTTAGAATTAATGTTAATTGGTTGTTAGTGTTAGGAAAGAATCTAACGTCAGTAAATATAGAGTAATAGAGTAAATTTTTTAAAGCGTTTATTAGGTTAAACACGAAAAAGTTTAATGGACAGAAAGAAAGAGAGAGGGAGAGAGAAAGTGGGGGAGAGTGAGTAGGGGAAAGAAAAAGAGTGGGAGAGAGAATGATGGGAAAGAGTGAGTGAAAGAGAGAAGTAGAGGGAAGAAGAGAGAGTGGAAAAGAAAGAGAGAGAAACTATGATGATGCAAGAAATTAAGACACGCTAACAGGACTGTCAGATCACAACAAATCTTGAGCCAACATTAGAGAGAGAGAGAGAGAGAGAGAGAGAGAGAGAGAGAGAGAGAGAGAGAGAGAGAGAGAGAGAGAGAGAGAGAGACAGAGAGAGAGACAGAGAGAGAGAGAGAGACAGAGAGAGAGAGAGAGAGCGAGAGAGAGACAGAGACAGAGAGAGGAAGGAGGGGAAGGGGAGAAAGAGATGAGATTGACTATGAATGTGGGAGAATCATCTTTATCAAAGTTGACGAGAGGCATAACCACCGGCTGTATTGAGGGTGATCTCTGAAAAGAGGTTTAGAAGCAAAGTAATTTATAAAAGAAATTACTTAATGTTCTTTATGCTACTTCTGATGTCTAACTGCAACGGACAACAGTAGCTCTACGATGTTTGCCGAAAACTTGTCACAGACTCGTCACGAAATATCATTGGGTTGAATAAATGTTTAAAAGCGGTATCTATCTGTTTGTATTGGCGGTTAGCACTTGCAATTATTTTATTACTAAATATGCCATTGCTGGCTAATCGAAACTCCAATAAAATAGAGTTTCTGGAATTTTGATTTCTGAGAGAGATGTACTACTACATGCTCACATTTGATATGATGAGCACAATATCTTTGGAATCACTCAAAGACGGGTCGATGTGTAACACAGCACGGAAGGGAAACAAGGAAGATAAATGTATCTGTATCAAAGGGAAGTGAACCCAGTTGAATAATGCTTAAAATCAAAGGCAAAACTGACAGCTAAAAAACAAAAACAAATCATTATTTACATTATTTACATTATTTACATTATTTACATTCGACGGATATTTGTCCTCATCTTGTTTGTTGTTAACACAACGTTTCAGCTGATATACCCTCCAACCTTCTTCAGGTGTCTTGGGCAGTATTTTTTGATGTTATTATTATTATTATTATTATTATTATTATTATTATTATTATTATTATTATTATTATGCATATTACGCATATGGCGTAGTGGTTAAGAGCGCAGGTTACTAACCCCAAGATTCCGAGTTCGATCCCAAGCAGTGACCTGAACAATAATAATAATAATAATAATAATAATAAT
>NC_068996.1:27028516-27031196 GCF_001194135.2 Octopus bimaculoides | reverse complement strand
AGCTGAGTGAACTGGAGCAATGTGAAATGAAATACAGTTCTATATTTAAGAGATGAGGAATTATTTACATTATTTACATTATCTACATTCGATTCACGGCAGCGACCTGATTAATAATAATAATAATAATATAATAATAATAATAATAATAATAGTAACATCGATAGGAATGAGAACTCAGGTTCGAAATTTCCCCAAGACACCTGACGAAGGCTGGAGGGTATATCAGCCGAAACGTTGTGTTAACAACAAACAAGATGAGGACGAATATCCGTCAAATGTAGATAATGTGAAATGAAATGTTTTGCTCAAGAACAACACGTCACCCGGTCCAGGAATCGAAACGGCAATCTTACAATCATGAGTCCAACACCCTAAACACTATGATACGCGCCTCCACTAATAGGTAGGTGACGTGAAGGTATAATGAGGGTCCTGTTAAATTTTGAACCGTCACTTTCAGATTTTTCCTGTTCAAGATCATATCCCAGCATATCGCCGTAAAAGGCATTGCGTCGCCACAAAAGCATTAACACCTATGCTATTATGGATCAACCAATCAGCATTGACTGACTCGTTATGGTTGATGTTGCGAACTTCAAAGGAAGCATGCAAGTTTTCCAGCTAAATAACTTGATCAAAGGCTCTGAAAACTTTTGCATATAATTATAAAAAAGTGGAGAATTCAACCTCAGACCAGAGCTACTTAGCATTCCACAAGGAACTATGTCACTTTGCTCTGTGAATTGGTCTTTTGTCTTCTTTTACCATTTACTGCTTAACATGTTTGTGTCATATCTGACAAAAAGTACCAGCCTTGAGTTATAATGTGAAATAATGCGTATATTACTTACATCCAGCAGTTTTAGTTCCGACTAATTCCATCTTCAATAATTACGAACTACTTACGTAATATTATTAAATGTTGTTCCATTAAATCAAATATATGTGCATATGTAAATACAAACGATGCGAGTTAATAAAAAAAAAACATGTAAACTCAAATAAATATTAGTGTCGCCAATATTGTCTTCACACATAGAGTTTACCTAATATTATGAACTAGCAATTATTAACAACCTCAGTTTAGAGGTAAAAGTTAGTCTGATCTTTACCAGACATTGTGATTTTATTATTCGTGGGCGATGTTAGACTTCCTTAAAATGAGATATTTATAAAAGGTTACTAATTTATGGTTAAATTTAATGTACCAATGCATTGTGATTGGATAAAATATGAAATTACTGCTGAAAACAACATGGTGCCTGGTATGTCTAGAATGTTTTTTGTTGAGTTTCTTATTCTACTTCTCTAGCTTTGCAGCATGAAAAGGTGCAAGTTTGGCCTTCAGTCTGATGGGCATAATTACATATTTGAGTAGGGAGGCGGTAGTGTGTTCGTTCTAGTTGTATTTTGCCGAAATAAAAATGGACAAACGATCCAGTAAAGGTCCAGAGATTATCTAACACAATGACATAGACACACTCAAGATGGTGAACGAGCGTGCTACAAGAGCACTTTAGGAATGACGAGAAAGAGAGAGCGAGAGAGAGAGAGAGAAGTTGATGTTAAATTCTTAAGTTCGTTCAGTTTCTGGTTGCCACAAAAATATTCGGCTACCGGGTGGAAAGCTGTTCTATCTGTAAAATGAATGCAGTTCTATGTACCTGATGAATCTGTCTGCATTTGTTCTGTGCTGATTATTTCTGTGCTGATTATGTGGATAAGAACATAGTTGTTAATCTTTGGCTATTGCAATCTCGGAATAAATATATGAAAGCTGATTGAGAAGGTGAAACGATTATTTCAGCAAGATGTCATGATATGTTATTGTTTTAATTTTTGTTGTTGTTCGTTGATCCCAGGTCGGCTTGTTCTGAAAATAATGCTAGAGTGAACATAACATTCTTTTATGAACTGACATAAATCGTTTAAAGTGAACATTCGTGGAGTAACTCTTCTCCATTGCAAGCAAATAGCAGTAACGGGTTCCAAGCAAAAACAACAAGGTTGTCATTGAGTTCTTGACAAAGGGGTGGGGGTGCATACTGTCCGACATCCCCAGAACACTACAGATTGTTTACACAAATGGCTCCAATGATTAGAGCAATGAGTAGAGATGTATTAAAGAAGTGGAAATCAGCACAGGAGGTAAACTACACAATAGGAAACTATCAACTGCGACCAATGCCACAAATTGCTAGTGAGTAGACAAATTGATTTGCTCGGACAGATAAGTCACAATCCGCATATATATATGTGTGTTTGTGTGTCTTTGTCCTCCGAACATCGCTTGACAACCGATGCTGGTGTGTTTATGTCTCCGTCACTTAGCGGTTCGGCAAAAAAAAGATCCGATAGAATAAGTACTAGGCTTACAAACTGCTAGTGAGTAGACAAATTGATTTGCTCGGACAGATAAGTCACAATCCGCAAGTTTGCTGCATAACTATGGTCACAATGCATGGAAGAAGACGGTGTAAGAGATTGGGAAGCAGAAAGTGTGTGCAAAGTGGGTATCTTGGCAGTTTGACACTCGATTTGAAGGAGAAAAGGGTGGAGAATTTGACTTCATCTGCTGGAAGCGTTTAAAGCCAATGAAGACACGATTTTTCCGATCTGGTGACAGCGAATAAGGCGTGGCCTTGTTTTTATCACACACACACACACACACACACAC
>NC_068996.1:27022847-27028239 GCF_001194135.2 Octopus bimaculoides | reverse complement strand
TATATATATATATATATATACATATATATATATGTGTGTGTGTGTGTGTGTGTGTGTGTGTGTGTGTGTGTGTGTGCGTATACACACATATATTTATGTGTGTGTGTCTTTGTGTATGTGTTTGTCCCCCACCACCGCTTGATAACTACTAGGCTCTTCTCTATGGCATAAGCTCAAGAATCAGCGATCAGCACAGAACGTTATGGTTGCTATTTTTCGGATGACAAAGGCATCAATCTTTTTGATTTCAGGAACGTAGTTGTACCACAAATAGTGAGCTGTACATTGATACATTTAAACAACTTAGAGAAGCCATTAGGACAAAAATAATCTGAAAACGCATCATATTCACCATGACAATGTGCAACCGCACAAGTCTTTGGTAGCAAATCAAACAACCAGCAAGCAGGGCAGATCATGTGTCCTGTATCCACCGCACTGCTCGGATTTGGCGCCCTCCGGCTTCTACCTGTCCGGTCCAATGAAGGACAGTTTTGATGGGGCCAACGGTTTTATGACACAGATGAGGCGAAACTGTCAGTTAAGAAACGGGCACAGCAGTGTACATAAAGATTTTTTCAAACAAGATTCTAAGGATGAGTTCAATGATAGCGAAAAGGCATCACTTCTAGTGTAGATTATGGTGATTAGTACCTTAGTTTAGAAGAAAAGTTACAATAACAACATACGCAATTTGAATGAAAAATGCCCATTTTTGCATTACTTTCGACCCAGTCCTCGTATAATCAAAGGTATTCAGCCCATGAGAGTTCCACGTTTTTTTTATTATTCAGACAGTGTATTTAGGACATTTTACAAATATTTTCTCTTAAGGATGTAAGTGTGATTTGATGGAAATTTAGTTATTTCCAGGCGATCGACCTACTACATAGTCTCTCCCGGCTTGCGTATGCATTGAGTTATTGTTCTAGTTACTCTTCTATCGCTATACTAGATGCTCTTGTAGATGTAACATTCATCGAGTTGGATTACAATACTAGAGTTAGGTTTCAGATTGACAGCAAACAAAGACGCAATTGTTTTAGGAGAAAATAGATATGATATACAGAGACATTCACGACATTAACAATGTAAACCAAGTAAATTTATATCGTTCGGAAATTGAAATTGAGTCATGGGTCACTATTAACGAGATGCTTACATTTTCGCTCTACGGCTGTTGTCACTTAAACTCTAAACACAAACTAATGTCATCCCGTGTAGAATGGTTATCTTTCATTAACCCTCTATGTATTCTGTTCTGAAATCAATTTATTTATATTCAAGTCTGACGACCAGTATCTAATCTTCAGACTTGAATTTAAATACTTCAAATGAAATTCGTATATTACAGGCACGGCTTTGTAGTAAAGAAGTTGACTTTGCAATCACGTCGTTTCGGGTGTAGTCCCACTGAGCGACGACATCTTGGACAAGTGTTTCTGTTTTCTGCTATAGTCACGCAATGACTCATGAATCAATTTGGTGGATATGAACTGTGCAGAAGTCGGTGTTGGTCTGTTTACACCCCACTTAATATATCGGTTCAGCAAAAGATCCGATTTACAATAAAGTAACAGACATAAAATAAATCCTGGGACCAATTTAGTCAACTGTAGCCCTTCAACAGAGTGCCCCAGCATGGCCACAGTTCAATGACTAAAAGAAGTAAAAGAATAAAAGAGAAAAGAAGAAAACCTTACCTCTTAGTATCAGATATTCTGTTCTGGTGTTGTTTCTTTCACAAGGAAGGTAATAAGCAGACTTTGATAAATCAAACAGCTCAGTTTTATGCAAAAAAATCGAAACTTTGTCGCTTGCCTGAAGTTTATTTGGGATCGTGGTTAAATACTAAGACTGGAATATGCGTGCATGCATGTATGTATGTATGTATGTATGTATGTATGTATGTATGTATGTATGTATGTATGTATGTATGTATGCATGCATGTATGCATGCATGTATGTACATCAAGAAACGATAATTTTCTCCGATGATGGAAACCAATATATTTATTGAAGTATTTTCAAGGATTCTGTATTAAATTTTGAGGTTATTCAATATCTGAAGTTATCATATTGACATACACAATTAAGGTCATTACAATCTTTTTGTATTTTTCCATTAAAATTCATTACTCTGTCGAAGAATCAAAATTATGGTGTATCGACATTCTTCTGATCTAAAAGCAGAAAAATCAAATGCAGACTTCCACTTCGAGCTCATTTGCAATAGAACATTCCCCCGAACGTTTACATTACAAGAAAACATGTTCGACTGATCCTTTATCTCAACGTCTTGTTTTCAGAAGTTATTGACTTCTTATCGAGTACTTTTTCTCAATTTTGCTGCTTAATGACATTCATTTAAGAGAGATTAAACTGTTTTTTGGGGGGTAACATTGCATCATTTAGCTAAATCATGAAAAATATAATTTACTATGAAAATTTGATTTCGTTAAACATTATCGGAAATTTTTCTGTAACGATCGGATCATTATTTCCATTTCCCTCAATTTCGTACTAATGTTTTGAGAACCTGGTATGCTGATTAACCATTGTACCCTACTAAGAGCAAAAATGTTATAGTGACTATTTCTTCAATTTTTGCTTTTATTTCAAACTGATGAGCTCCAACAAATTGTATAAAATGACCTCTTTCTTTCAGTATTGGAATAGTATTACAATATTCCAAGTATAAATAATTTTTTGCTAATCCTTTCTTTTTTCTTCGAGCCGAATGGATACTTTATTGTGTTTCTTATCACTATAGATGTACTACCTAAAGTAAACATGACACGAATTTATAATGGATTCTGTATTGCACGAATCCGATTTTTCAAATTCTTCCGAAAACTGACTCGTAGTTTTCATTAGCTGTTGTCCTGAATTAAACATTTTTCAATAACAAAAACATCTGTGCTATGATCTACAATTAAAAGAGAAGAATATTTTGGTTGTTGAATTTCTAACAGAATTTTAAATGGATAACGCTAACTATTCTTTCCACAAACAGATATACAAACTTAGCTGTCCATAAGTCAGAAACAAAAGTAACTGGGCGGTTATATATTTATATCATCAAACAATGCATTGCTGCTTATGGCATATGCTTGATCAGAATCTAACCGGTGATATTGTCATTAGACAATACTGATAACTCTTCCGAAGAGCCATCAATATTATCCAATGGCAATATTCAACGCGAAATCGAAGTGGCATAGCAGTTCCTGGAAGCAAGGATTACCTTTTCTATCTGTACACGAGCCAATATAATCTACGCGTGCGTCGCAGATTGTATTATAGTCTCCTAGCACAACTAAAGAATGTGATGTACCGAGAAACTTCTCCAGATTCTGAACATACTCGCTTTGCCCAGTTGTCGTGGGTTCATAAATTGCAACCAGTCTGATAATCTTACCGTGACTGAACGTCAAGTCTATGACGACCAGCTTACCTTCTGGATCTGAAAAAAATTAACTTTTTCTCAGAAACCTGGTTTCTTTTAGAAGGACAGCCGGAGAGAAAAAAACTCTCGTAACCATCCAACAGCGGGAGCAGATTTCTTGGAGCTATTAACCGGGTTTCTGTAGCAACAATAGCATTCAAATTACGCGACCTGATGTCATTAAGGAAGCGACTTAGCTTCCAGCTTGACACCATGCCACAGACATTTATACAATCTACATGAATGCTAGACATGACTTACCCCACGTCAGTGGTTCGAGGAAGATTCACCTTCCTCTTCTTTTTTTTTTTACATAGGCCCTCGTAAATGTATGGAGAATAGTCCATCCTTAGAGGGCCCATGTCGTGAAGAAATTCGGACTTAATCCGTCCGTAATCCTTGCGGCCTATCCTGTAAATGAGAAAGTTTTTCGATGACGTTTTTTCTACTCGTTGGACGGTTAATCAATCTGTCGTTGGATGCCTTAATGGCCCTATTGTTGATGACTTTTTCTTTTTCGTTTTTCCCCCCTATTTTCAGTGTGGTAAGGACGGTCTGTGCTTTTTTCCTTCTTCTTTTTAAAAACCGTCGACCACCCCTCCTTTTTCTTTATCGTCGCACTCTTCCTCTTGTTTTGATGGGTTGGTGTCGTCTCTGCTGATATAGGTGACGTTTCCACTGTTGTTGTTCCTTTTCCTTCCTTTTTTTCCTGCACTTTTTTGCGGGTTTGTATTCGGACCTTATATGGCCCTTTAACCCGTAGTTAAAGCATCTAGGCTTCCTGCCTTCCACGAAGACGATCAACCTCTCCTCTCCGATGTTTATTATTTCTGGAATTTCTTCCAGCGTAGGGACTTCTGCTTGAATTAACATGTTCAAACATTGTCCACTCCAATTTACTTCCTCCACCACTGTGGCCTGGAGAATAGTTATTTTTTCTTCTGGGTCCATTATTATAGCCGCCACTAGCTAGGCAGCATCTATTTCCGGAGGTATGTTAGTAATTTTTATTTTCGATGTGCTTCTTCCCATATATATGGGAAGAAGAACCACCTCCTCGGTTCTCAAAGTTTCTGAAGAGTGCCGCCTGGCCACCTCCTCTGATGTGAACCTCACCTCGACCGTTCCAAATATTTTGCCTCTAGTCATGTACGTTATATCCGACCATATCGGTTTAAGGCATTTTTCGATAAATTTTACCTCAGATTTATCTATCCGTTTCTCCTCCACGTTGTAGGTTTTGTAGATAATTTTCTTTCTATTTACTTGCTCGGTTGTTTCTGTTGGAGGGGTTACTTGTATTTCCGTCCACCCTTTTTTTAACATTGACATAAACTTTTTAAGTTACTTTTATCCGTGTCTCTTTTAAGTGACTTTTACCCGTTTCTTTCCTTCTTTCCTGCTGCCTCGGCTAAGTTTAACTTTTTTGGCGACACCGCCGGCGACTTTTCTCTTCACCCGTTACGAAAATAGGCATATCAATGATTAATTGATTTGGTGACTCCATTGAATTCAATG
Source organism: Octopus bimaculoides (assembly GCF_001194135.2). NCBI lineage: Eukaryota > Metazoa > Mollusca > Cephalopoda > Octopoda > Octopodidae > Octopus > Octopus bimaculoides. The sequence goes on along the minus strand of NC_068996.1, from coordinate 27,023,273 downwards.
GTGACTCCATGTTGTTAGTTTTACAGAGCATAATATACGGCAAAACGCCGAACACAGAAAAAATTGGGCTTACATCTCACAGAATTGGCTCAAAGCCGCACAGTTCAACAATAACAATAATTCCCGCGCAAGGGGAACTTGAAAAAAAGCTGCTTCAACGAAGCAATAGACAGTTGTTTTTAAACAAAAACAACCACAAAACAGCCTCAACTCACCGCAACAATACAACAAATGACACAGGAAACACTGGCAAAACGTTCAGACAAGAGACTTGCGCTAAGAATAAGGACAAGGTAAAATTACTACCTGCTTTTATAGCAAGTTGATGCAAGTTGTTTATCCCGCCCCCCTCCGAATTTTAGTTCATGCAATTGAAAAAAACCGCATTATTTATGGGATGACCCAATATATATATATATATATATA
>NC_068996.1:27017339-27020302 GCF_001194135.2 Octopus bimaculoides | reverse complement strand
CATTGTCCAGGGAATTTTTTGTTTCTTAGTCTTAGAAGTCTTTAATTTCTTGACTTTTCTTTTCCCCTGATCTCGAATTTCTTTCAAAAGGGAAAAAAACCCAAATAAAAAACAAACAAACAAGCAAAACTTTAGATTCTGTTTCCTCGGCGTGCATTGTAGTAACAAGCTTGCTTCCCAACCACATGGTTCCAGGTTCTGTCCCACTGCGTGGCATATTGGGAAAGTGTCTTCCACTATAGCTTTAGGCCGATCAAAGCCTTTTGTGTGGATTTGGTAGACGGAAACTGAATGAAGCCCGTCGTTTATATATATATATATATATATATATAGCAAATATAATTAAGGATAAAATCTATATTTACAAAAACTAATTAAGGTAAAATTTAATACAAAGTATTAACAATTGTATAAATTTTATAAATATGATTATAAAATATAATTATATTTATAAAATTAAGCAGCCTATTTGACATAACCATGGGATCATCTGATTCAGCTCAGGTCACTGACTCGGTTGGACTATATATACTTTACCAGCTCCATATACATTTCTCTAACATCAAGGGAGGCCTATACAGGAACGACGCCTAGTTACCAAAAGCATAAATAAATCCTCCTTGGAAAGAAGTAGAAAGGATCTACTTAAATTCTTCTCTAACCTAAACCTGTCTATCTCATCCGAAAACGCTCACAAAACTGCTAACTTTCTAGACGTAACTCTAAACTTATCAACCTCCTAATTATCCCCTTACCACAAACCTAACCAATATGTTAAATACCTTAACATCCACTCTAACCAGCACAAATCCACTTTCGATAACATAATCACGAGCATCTCAACCCGCATATCTGATCTCTCTTCCACTGAGGAATCAAGCACTCGCCGCTAGCGGCTTTTCCCAACAAATAGAATACATACATAACACCAGGCTCAAACAATATATGTCTCAAATCACATCTCAAACACGCACCAACCATCACAATCGCAACCAACCACACACACTCCTTGATAGAACCCTGGAAGGTCTTATACTTAGGCAACCTAGACCCCACACACATACATTTAAAACTAGGTCAAAAACAAAAACAACTAAAACAGCTAACAACAACAAGCTTTGCCACCCACCCACCTCCATTCTCAAAAAATATAGATAGCACTCTTTTATCTAAAAACAAAGATAGCACTAACCCCAGACACCCTAAAAAAAGCGGTGGACGTTCTATTCTGTGGTACACCCCCCCATTCTCACGTTATTCGTAACGTTCTCATTCTTAACGTTAAGAACTTAGCTAAATCCTTCTTTAAAATACTAGGGTCTAACTTCCCTCGGCAACATAAATATCATTCTATCTTTAATAGATCCACCCTAAAACTATCCTATTCTGCCCCACCCAACATCGAATCTATTGTAGCAGCCTCTAATAAGCAAAATCTTTCTCTTTATTATCAGAACTCACATAATTACAACTCTAGTCATACGAAAGCTCAACACACACACAGCTCCAGCACAGATGCCCTTACATTAGACCACAACCACAACCCAACCCATCCTACTGATACTGCCCAGAACACCACTACAATCTCTATCACTCTTACAAATAGTACAATTAATAACAATAGTAATAATAACAATGATGATAATGATAACGTTAATAATACTAATAATCTAGACTTTTCTACCCCCTTCTCTAACCTCTCCTCTGACAATATTACCTCCTCCATTCCTGAACATCCTCCATTCCTGAACATCCTCCATTCCTGACATCCTCCATTCCTGAACACAATCCCCAAAATTCACCTAATTGTAACTGCCGTCCTGGAACCATCTACCCGTTACAAACCCATTGCAAAAGATATAATGTAATTTACAAATGTACTGTCCTTAATCTATTACACAACTCTTCAGCCATATACATAGGATCAACCAAAAATTTTAAGCAACAATATGTCACTCACCTCCATTCTTTTAGATACGATAAACATAGTAAATCTACAACACTCGCCAACCACAGGTCAAAAACAAAAAGACGCGTTAGCACGCCGGACGAAATGCTGTTCAGCATTTCGTCCGTCTTTACGCTCTTATTCAAATTCCGCCGAGGTCAACTCTGCCTTTCACTCTTTCGGGTTTGATAAATTAAGTACCAGTGAACATTGGGGTCGATGTAATCGACTAGTCCATTCCCCCCAAATTTCAGGCCTTGTGCTTTTGGTAGAAAGGATTTTTACTATTCTTTATCTTAAACTTACTCACAGAGGAAAAACATATTTAGCATATTATTTTATTCTTTTATTCTTTTGTTTGTTTCAGTCATTAAACTGTGGCTACGCTGGAGCATCGCTTTGACATGTTTAGTCGGGCACACCAATTCTTGTTACTTCTTCTTTTAAGTCTGATGCTTAAATATCACAGCTGTCTCTTTTGCCAAACCGCTAAGTTACACACACACACACACACAAGACACACACACACACGCACACACACACACACGCACACACGCGCGCGCGCGCACACACACACACACATACACACACACGTGCACTTGTATTCATGCATAAACACGTAAGTACACATGTACACTTATATATACACAGGCATACATACACAAATGCACACAACCGCCATCTACCAAACTCACTCACAAGGTATTGGTCGGCCCGGAATTATAAAGTGTGTGCCTAAGGTGCCGCATAGTCGGGATTGAACCCGAAATCACATGTATGTGGAACTAACTCGTTGTTAAGTACACAGCCACAATGTTAACTGACCATTTCAATTTCTTTTTCAAACACATGACTCTAATAAAGAGTTAATTTGATGGAATTTGAGTAATAGTCAGAGATTTAGTAAAGAACTTTGATATAATTCTCAGCATTTTCAAACAATATTTTAATAAATCGTTTTCTGCTCGTATGCATTTTACGGGTCAGCTAGCACGCACTATCAGAAGCAAGGTCC
>NC_068996.1:27014537-27016357 GCF_001194135.2 Octopus bimaculoides | reverse complement strand
TATATATATATATATATATATATATATATATATATATATATATATGTATACATACACACATACATATATACACATGCATACATATATGTATACATATATACGTATGTGCACACATATATATGCGTACATACATTAATACATATACATACACACATACATACGTATACATACATCATACATACATACAATACATACACACATACATACATGCGTACATACATACATACATACATACATACATACGAACATCCATCCATCCATCCATCCATACATACATAATACATACATACATACATGCATTATGCATGCATACATACATACATGCATACATACATACATACATACATACATACATACATACATACATACATACATATAAACGTGTGTGTAAGCGTAAATAGTTTCTGCTGGCGAAACAGGTTTATAAATGTAAAGAATTTTTAATAAATCCACATTCTAGATTCCATTCAACTTCGTAATTCTGATATTCCAGAAATTTCTTGCATTGAGTTCTTTCATTTTAATTGTTGCCTATCTCCCGATTGTGTTTGTTTGATTATTTGTTTGTTTGTTTGTTTGTTTGTTTGTTTGTTTGTTTCTTTATTTGTGTGTGTGTGTATGTGTGTGTGTGTGTGTGTGTGTATGCGTGCGTACATGTGTATGTGTTTGTGTGTGTGTTTACAGATTGATAAATATAAGTACATAAGCGCAGATGTGATTGTGTGGCAAGAAGTTTGTTTTCCAGCCAAGTGGTCCCTGGTTTAGTATCACTCCGTGACACCTTGGGCAAGTGCCTTCTACTGTAGCACGGGGCCAGTCAAAACCTTGTGAGTTGATTTGGTAGGCGAAAACTGGAAGAAGCCCGTCATGTATATATATACGAGGGTGGGCTGTAAAGTTCAGGCAATTGACTATAAACCAAATAGTCAATGCTATTAGTATCTGGTCGTGTCAAGGGAAAACCTGACATTGTTGCAGGAAGATCCAGCTGGTTTCCTCGAACGTTTCGTAACCCAAGATTAATGTTATCTTTGAGCCAGAGACAAAGAGACAATCCATGCAGCGAAATCACCCCGGCTTCACCTGTTCCAAAGAAGGCTAAGGTCGTTTCATCTGCAGGGAAGGTGATGGCCACAATTTTTTTGGATGCAAAAGGCATTGTGCTTATTGACTGTCTTCAAAAGAGCCATACCATTAATAGAGAATGCTATGCCAACTTGCTGAGATATTTACGAAACGCAATCAGGACCAAACTCAGGATAACTGTCGAAGAGGGTCTTGTTTCATCGGGTCATTGCTTCAGTACACAAACCCTTGGTTTCAATGGCTGCTCCGCATGCCTGTGGCATTGAACTGGTTGATTACTTTCCATATCCTCTAGATTTAGCCCCATCTATCATCTATTCCCTAACATGAAAAAAATACACGACTTGGAATCAATATCGCAGTGATGAGGACATGATGTCTGCTGTTGAGGATTTTTTATGACAACAGGATGAAAGGTTTTTCACTAATGGGATTCAAGCTCTGCAACTCTGATAGAAGTTATGGATTACGAGGGAGACTAAGTTGAAAAATAACCCTCATTTGGTCACATTCCATGAGAGTATCTTGGTAAGTCTATGAGCTTTCAACCGACCCTCGCGCGCGCGCGCGAGCGTGTGCGTGCGTGTGTATATTTACTCATGTTTTAAGTCTTCTTTTCCTGTTTCTACTTCCAAATCTCTTTCTATCTCTCTGTATCTCTTCATCAATGTATAAGTATTTGTGTGTGGGTGTATGTATATATATGTATATATATATATATATATATATATATA
>NC_068996.1:27013182-27014527 GCF_001194135.2 Octopus bimaculoides | reverse complement strand
ATATATATATATATATATATATATATATATATATATACACGCGCACACACTCACACACACACACACACACACACACATACACACACGCCACACCATTCTATAAATTATATATGTATGGATGTAAGATATTTCCTTCTGCACTCATAATTTTTGCGTGTATAACATACTCAAATTTGAGACTCCAGTGTCTGAAGAAGTCTCATACGGATGATTATTATACCTGTACGTATAGCTTATGTTGTTTTCGATTAATTATATGTTTAAGCTGAACACATATTTACGTAAATTAATTCTGTCAGAAAATATCGAGCAATTGATATTAATATATCAATAAAATATTGTAATATTTATGTATGTGCGTGTGTGTGTGCGTGTGTGTGTGTGTATCACAAGATCTTATTTAATATTTAGCCTCTTCTCAACAAAGTAGATTAATTTATTATGCTAATATATTTATATTTATTCTCTTAGAGATGTGAGTATATGAATATATTACAGTTATTTTGTTTCTGGTAGTTCTGCTTGGCCTTCTTTTACGAAAATCGCATAGCTACTACTACTACTACTACTACTACTACTACTACTACTACTACTACTACTACTACTACTACTACTACTACTACTACTACTACTACCACCACCATAAATTAATTATGCATAATTATAAAAAATCTCTCTTCCTTCGCTAATAAATATGCATGCCAAAGATCCACCTTTACTTATAGCATTGTTAAGTAGAGATAATGGGCACAGCTTCCGAATTACTACCAGAACCGTGGCTGTGAAGAACGACAAAAAACAGTCCATTCTCATCTTCAAAAAAATTCTATTTCGAAGAGCAGATGCTGCTTGTTGTATGAAGTGCAGCGCTGACTCCGTACACTGTTTAACTCAGCCTGTCTTGGCACTACAAAATATTTAACCACGGTTATGAAATGTATTGGCCAATATGTCTGGTCAAGGTTATCAGAATGTTAGAACTCCACAAAGCAAAAAAGAAAAAATGAAAAAGTACGGGAGGAATACACTTCTGATATTAATTTTGAAAACTCGACTGTATAATCACCTCCAGAGAGTACTAAGTGGAGACACTCCATCGAACAACAATCTCACGAGAAGATAGCATTCCCGAGTTAAATTTCTAGTTTGTTAAATTTCTAATGCGAATGAGCAGACAAAATAATTACAGCAATGTCTTCAAGAAAAATAGAAATCTAACTGGCAAATCTAATGGATCTTCGGCCTGTAGCTTGTCACAAAAGTTGTAATTTATCAAAGCAAATCTGCGCTTATGAGAATGAGAACTCATGAGCGCAGGTGTGACTGTGTAGTAAGAAGCTTGCTT
>NC_068996.1:27011871-27013074 GCF_001194135.2 Octopus bimaculoides | reverse complement strand
ATATATATATATATATATATATACACATATATATTTTTTTTTCTGTTTTTTTCTTTTACTTGTTTCAGTTAATATCGTGGCAACTAGAGTAGATGCAACAGCGACAGTCTCAACAGTGGCTGCACATATAGATGTGGAAAACACCACTCGTAACAGTGGCGATGAGGATATAAACAATTCACGTGGACGACGTTAAAAAAACAATTTCAAGCGGAGGAATTAAAAAAAAATTCACGTGGAGAAATTAACAACTTGACGTTTAAGGAAAAATCTGTAAAATCATGGCAAACTTGTTAGCAGGTTTACTTGAGTTGCAAAACAGCAGCAGCAACAACAACAACAACTCAAAGAACAATAAGAACTACAACAAATGTTACAGCAACAGATGCCACAACTAATGAAGTTGGTAACAAAACCTGAAAATACGTTTTTGCCAGACCATATAGTGAATTCAATAAATGAATTTAAATGTGACCCCGAAGAAGGAGTCATCTTCGAAGCATGTTACCGAAGATTTGAACAAATTTTGGAAAAAGAATGCTAAGACTGGTCTGATTCATTTTGTACAGAATATTCTCAAATCTCTCACGGGATACGCTAATAGCATTGGCTATTTGATTTATAGTCAATCGCCAGTCATCCATTACCTTGTGCTGAACACAACGAATGTTTTCCTTGATGGTGGCAGTTGCAAAACATTCAGACCTTGGGTCATCTTTAAGACTCTCTCTTACCCTCCGAAATTCAGTTGTCCACTTTTTCACTGTTAATGAAGCGGAAGTGTCATCCTCTTATGGAGCAATCATTGCATAAATGTCGTTGGTGGTTAAAGTTTTTATCTGTAGGTACTTGATAACACCACGATGCCAAATTTTGTCCATTTTCAAGAGAAGTCGCTACAAGGTACTTTTGAATTCTTTGAAGAGTCAAATGTCAGCTTACTTGAAAAGAAAGAATGTAGTTCTCTATAAGAAGAGTTGAAATCAATGCATGCATGATTTCACAGCTTTAGCATTACTTCTTCAAAGTCAACTAGTCAGCCTTTTAACGTTTCAATCCACATTCACACAAACACGTGCATAATACATACAGATATACACATATACACATATAATGTTGAAACATCTTGTACAGTGTTCATCAAACACCTTCATCGAAATGAGCGAAAAAGTAGTATATATATATATATATATATATATATAT
>NC_068996.1:27010628-27011202 GCF_001194135.2 Octopus bimaculoides | reverse complement strand
TATATATATATATATATATATATATATAGAGAGAGAGAGAGAGAGAGAGGGCGAAAGAGGGAAAGAGAAAGGAGAGAGTATTGAGATGTTTAAATATCTCCGTTTAAAATCGAATAGAAATTTAGTCATACATGTGAGTGTGTGCATGCGCGCGCACATGTGTGTAAACCCGCATTACAATATCAATCTCTATCACACACGTGTTTATGACAACCTACTAGCAAAAGGTAAAAATATGCTGCAGTCTTCATCTAAAGAGCCTCCCAAATCTAGGTTGAACGGTTGGTGGAATCGTTTATTATGAATATATAATTTGTCTCAAAATATCAGCCTATATTTTATATCTTCTATTTCTGTTATGTTGATGTAGTTAGTCGTTCAAGATTTGGCAAATAATCGTATGCATGTAACTTATCTGGACGACGTAGTGTATAGAATAAAGAACAAGATGCATTTGTGTTTCCTCATTTCGGCCTGCGTTTAAGATTAGATCTGTGCTCCCCTATTCAAACCGATTGACTGACCACTTTCATTTCTCAAAAAAAAAAAAAAAAAAAAAAAAAAAAAAAAAAAA
>NC_068996.1:27006256-27009633 GCF_001194135.2 Octopus bimaculoides | reverse complement strand
CGCCGTGAACTCTTCAAAGATATCAATAAATGTGTACCGGCAACACTGTTTCATAATGAATTCCTAATTAGTTCTGAACTCTCGGAGTTTAGATATATGAACAGGAGAATATATACGACGCTGGAATGCTGGCATATTTCACATGGATGTTAGGATTTAGAGAAGTAAATGAAGCGGTTATGAACGCAAATATATATATATATATAAAAGAAAAAGAAAAAGAAAAAAAGGGAAAAGAAAAACCCATACGTGGACTCTATTCTGTTGACGGAGAACTTAATCTCTGCACTTGGAACAATTAAACTGGTCCGCAAAGAATACAGTTGAACTGAACTACCAAATAATATGTCCCATGGGAACTAATTATCCAGAGATATTCGATACACTTTTACAGAGTTTCTTGGCTGAAGTATTGTGTGATATTAAATAAGATAAATTTTGTTATGACTGAAAGAATGCGAAGTGAAATATAAAAGTGTCCTACGAAGGTATCTTAACTCCTAAATATTTAACAAATACAAGATAAATCTTCAACTGTTGTTCTGTCTGCATTTTTATAGTTCACTTTTGTATTTCATTTTTGCATTATTTCAACATTTTGTCTAATTTTAGAGCCTTTTATTTGGATCTCTTCTTACCTCATTGTAGAATCCATCTGATATCATGTCAACCTGCATAATAATAAAAACAAATCAAAACAAAACAGAAACATTTGGGATTTAGGATTGCAGTGGAATGAATATAAACGTCGACGCTGACAAAATCAAAATTCTAAATTCTCAAACACTAAACGACCGGTTATTTTGAGAAGAAAATTAGCGGTCACTCAAGAGTTAATACATAAACTGGGAGGAGATAGTTCAAGATTTAACAAAAAAAGAAGAAAGAAGAAAAGAATGAAAGGAAAAAGGAGGAACATAAAGTAAAAGCAAAGCATGAAAAGCGCTGCTAGAAGTGCTTTTATATACCTGAGAAAAAAATAAGATGGCTATTGTTATTTCCCATTTCTAACTATCAATATGTATATCCAACCCCATCCAAAATCAATACAATTTCAGCTAGTACCATTCTGATATTAAGTATTTAGAACTCTTCTGTTTCAAAAGCAATGTAACTTTACAGACTTTATTCTGAAGTATTTTGACTACACTCAACAATTAGTAAACACGTTTCTATTTCATTTCACGAAGTGCACAGCCATTATTATAATTGTTCATTTAATTTCTTTTACTATAACCCGTCAAAATATGGAAGTTGTATAAACACTTAGCGGGCACACAAAGTCCAATAAGAAGAACTATCTTATTTTTTACTATGATACGCAAACATAAAACAGAAGCGTCTACAATAATTTTCATGATAATGGTAACACCATTTTCGCAACATTTTACAGTAATTGTAACCTCTAAAAGTAGCATGTGAAGAAAATACAAAACAAAAGCAAAACGATTAGTTTGGATCATCTTTGAATGGGAGTCGTATAGAGGAATACAATAAGAAGATACTAACTGGTGAAAATATTATAAATATCGTCTTATGACAACTAATTTATGTTACCGTTTAGTTTCATGTTGAAGAATCTCTCAAAAGAGGAGAAACGAATTAATAATAATCGGATATGGCTGGAAGGAAAAGTATAGGTTGGGTCTTTTGCTGTTGGAGACCTGAAATCGCTACATCCAGTTTATAGGTCTTAGATATGTAAAAAAAATAGGGACGACTCATGGATAGACCCCACCCAAAAGAATATATATATATATATATATATATATATACATACATACATACATACATACATACATACATATATGTATACATATATATATGTATATATGTGTAAATATATTCCTATATCGTCCTCTCCCTCTTTTTTTCACTCTCTCTCTATATATGCCTAAGTATATATATCTTTATATACATATATATGTTTATGTATATATACTTCATACACCTACATACATGCAGGGATTAGGTGTAAAAACGAATTCTATGATTTTACAGAGTACAAAAAAAAAAAAATTCTATTAATAACTAACTATTGCACTTTGTCTTAAAGTTACTAGTTTCCCCATAACATGGCTCTTCAGGTAATGTAATGTAAGATTCAATTTTCCATAATCATTGATTGATTTTTAAGAAAATAAAGAAGCAACCCACTTTTTAAATACGAATCATAACGGTTGTGGCTGTTAGGTGTCTATCTCTTTACGAACGTGTGCTTATTGTGGTTGTTAGGTACCTACCTGTGTATGAATGTGTGCTTATTGAAACTATATGATCTTGTGCTCGTCTGAAGGGTTTGATATCCATCTGTGTCTGCCTGTGTATGCACACGCATGTCTGCTTGTGCGTTCGTTTGCGTCTCTTTGCTTACATCAAAGGTTTGGCGAGTGTGTCTGTGTATCTATTAAGATTTGTGTGTGTGTGTGTGTGTGTATGTGTGTGTTTGTTTGTATGTCATTGTGTGTGTGTCTTTGTGTGTGTGTGTGTGTGTGTGTGTGTTTGCGCGTGTACACGCGTCTGTGTTGTTTTGTGTGAGCATTGTGTGTGTATGTGTTTCCTTGAGTATCTATTTGATTTATGACGTGTGTTTTCATGGATCGTTTTATTTGCGTTTACATGCTCGCTTGAGCGACTTGATATGTATTTGTGTTTGTGTGTATGCATGTCTGCGGAAACGGTTTATGGTTGGATTTGTTAAAAAGGAAGTTAAAAAGAGAGGAATTTTTGTCCATTATAGTTTTTTGAAATTTAGACCATCTCGATGGAGCAAAGAAATTGCCTGAATTATAGAATTGCTTGTATGTGCATATATTTGGGAGAGGCGTGGTGATTTTCGTGTAGAGGAGGTCACTTCGGCGTTATGACTAGCTCAGGTGTGAAATATTTGAAAAGTGACAAAAAGAAAGGAAGCGGAAAAGAAGCAGAATTTTTGTCCTTTGTAGATTCCTCTAAACGATCTATTTTAGATCTAAGAGATAGTCTGATTTATCGAATTAATCAATATACATTTAATTGAGAAAGCCACAGGAAATTACTGTATAGATAAAGCCATTCGTGCAATTATTAGGTCAGCCGTGAAATATTATTTGAAGATGGATGAAAAGGAAGGGTAAGAAAAACAAATACAAGTTTAGGAGAGTGGGTTATATATCTTTAGATATACACCTAACTTTCCTATATTAAATTGGAAGAAAACTGAACGCAGAAACTCCAAACTGATCAACAACAACAAATATTTATTGTACGGTGGAAAATAAAACAGCTTCCAATTGTCCGGTTTTAGAGTAGCCTGAAATGTAGATGTACGGTTCTTCGAGCTGGTGTCGTTATAGAGACAACTTGGTTCAACCACACTCAAATGGGAGAGCTTGCTT
>NC_068996.1:27003541-27004447 GCF_001194135.2 Octopus bimaculoides | reverse complement strand
AATATCTGCTATAGGAATGGCTTCTGGCCAACGTGAGAAACGGTCAACACAAGTTAACAGGTATGAGAACCCGCGACACACTGGTAACGGTCCAACCAAATCAGGATGGACGTGACGGAAACGGGTTTCAGGAGAAGGAAATTGTCCAAGAGGGGCACGAACGTGCCTATGGACCTTCGCACTCTGGCACTTCATGCAGGAGCGTGCCCAAGTGGAAATTGATCGCCGCATGTTGGGCCAGAAAAACCGAGCAGTGATAAGCTTTACTGTTGCTGAGATGCCCGGATGTGACAAAGAATGAAGGGCATCAAACACAGAACGTTGATGGTTCGTAGGTACTAAAGGCCTAGGAGAACCTGTGGATGTGTCACATAATATAGAGCCCTCGGATGAAGGGAGCGGAAGATAAGCAAATTTACAGTTGCTGAATTTTGACGAAATCAAATCTAAACTTGACAAAGAAGGTTGCTCCTGCGAAATTTCCAGTAAATCAATTTCCGCGGGAGTGGAAATAGAATGCACAGGAAGTCGAGACAGAGCATCATCTGGAATGTTTTCTTTCCCTGGCACATGACGAATGTCACCTGTAAATTGTGAGATAAAATCCAGGTGACGAAAAGCACGAGGAGAGAGCTTGTCCGTTTTAGAGGACAGAGCAAAAGTGAGTGGCTTGTGATCAGTATAAATCACAAACTCTCGTCCCTCGAGTTGGTGTTGAGAATGCCGAATCGACAGATAGATCGCCAATAGCTCACGATCAAAAGTACTATACCTGCGTTCGGCAGGCTGTAATTTACAAGAAAAGAAAGCCAAAGGTTTTGTTTGATTGTCTACAGTGTGCTGCAAAACAGCACCGACCGCAGAATCGGAAGCATCCACAGATAAAGAAAGCGGAGCATCAGGAGC
>NC_068996.1:26994624-27000512 GCF_001194135.2 Octopus bimaculoides | reverse complement strand
CTGAACGCAGAAACTCCAAACTGATCAACAACAACAAATATTTATTGTACGGTGGAAAATAAAACAGCTTCCAATTGTCCGGTTTTAGAGTAGCCTGAAATGTAGATGTACGGTTCTTCGAGCTGGTGTCGTTATAGAGACAACTTGGTTCAACCACACTCAAATGGGAGAGCTTGCTTAGACGTCTTGCTTGGTCGCTGTCAGGCTTGGTAAGAGAAAGTCTAATAGCGGGAACGCTTCGATGTTAAAACCCACGCATGCGTGGTTAAGGATTCAGCAATGGCGCCTATGCTTTTTGGCGCCAATATGACGTCACTACACAAGCTTTGTCCTTTGTGGGTTTCTAAAAATGATTTGCTTCAATCTGATTTTGTGATTTTAGTCAATACTTGGGAGAGCCACAGAAAATTCCTGTAAATCGGAGGTCACTCAGGTGTTATTACTAGTCTGAACAAAGAATATTATTTGAAAAGAGATTACAAGAAAGAAAAAGAAGAAAATATAGTGTTCTATTGGGATTTCATTTTCCTCTTATTCAAATGCTGCTTTAGTATGTAAGGAGGTATCTGCGCATTTGAGGTCATGAACAAATTAAGTATTTGTGTTTATGCTTTGATTTCGGATTTCAGTAATGTTAGTCTTTTCAGTGTTCAAAATGGCATATATTGCTAATTTTGTGTTGAATCCTATTTGCTATGTTCTAAATAAGTCATCATAAGCATACGCAGTTTGTTCTTTAATAAGTTAGCAGTTATTCCTAGATTTTCAATTCTGTTTCAGTTAATGTTACACGTGATACTAGTTGAATGTAAAACTCATTCTTCTGGACTGGACAGTTACTGTTGGTTGGGCACACTCTTTTAAAGTAGCAGTTGCATTTCCTTTCATCTGATGATACGTTGCGCTAGAGTCGTGCTACTTCTTTGGGTATGTATTTAAGGTTATCAGGCAAAGAATGTTGCTCAATGAGCTGCCTTCCAAGTCTTATGATGTCATCAGCCTCATGTATTCAAACTTGGTCAAGGGATGCACTTCGACATTTGGTGGTTAAAAGATGCTGCAGAAGAGATATGATACAACATTCAAAGGTATTTTGGATCGATGTTAAGTCTCTGCCGCCTTGTTTTCGTTTGAGGTAGAGGCAGTCTATGTCACTGTTTATGTGCAAATTATGTGTGCGTGTTAGTATTTTCCGGGTTTTCACATCAATGGCTCGGATCTCATCAAGCGTCCAATCAAGCACCCCAAATGTTGGAATGAGTACTGACATTGCAAACACATTGCAAACACATTGTGGGCCACTGTTTTATTGAATGCGGATAGTTGTGAGATCCAAAGTCTCTTTATTCAGCTGTAATATTCTTTAGTAACACGTGTTTTGTTACTGATGCCATTGTAAGATATGTTTTCATCCATCCCTAGACACCTGTGACATTCCTCATCACATATAGGGGAAATAGTCAAGTCATTGATGTAGATGTTGCTGGTCTGGTTTATAGTTTTTCCCCTTTTCACAACCATATAACAACATTTATCCTGACCAAACTCCAACCTTACATCCTTTGAGAATGTTGTAACCAGATCAAGGCTCTTTTTCATCTCGTGCTTATTCTTTGCATAAAGTTTCAAGACACTCACAAAGAAACAGTTTGTAATTTTGTTATTTCTGTTTCCTTGTGAACCAGTGAGATATCCTTCAAACTTCCTTAACATGAATGACAAGAGGTTTACAGATAATATAAACAACATTACATAGAGGCTGTCTCCTTGGAATATGCATTCGCGATACTGTATCTTATCAGTGATAATACAGTCACTCTTTGGGTTTAATTTCAAGGTGGTGACCCACGATGAAGTCAGGTCAGCTATGGCTTTGGCTATGCTCACAGGAACTTTAGCAAGTTGAAGAGCTTCTAGCATCTATGAGTGTGGAACAGAGTCAAAGACTTTCTTGTAGTCTAGCCACATTGAAACTAGGTTCCTGTTATGCTCTCGCACTTCTGATATCACAGTTTTGTTGATTAAACAATTGCTCGGCACATCCCCAGACACTCTTCTTCCCAGCTGCTTGTTCTGCTGTGATGTATGTATGTATGTATGTATGTATGTATGTATGTATGTATGTATGTATGTATGTATAGAGTCTTCAAAATTCAGCTGAATCAAAAACCAAAACAGATCAGATTAGAAAAATTTGAAAAATACATTAGCATCGCAAACATGGTCCACCATAGTTAGCAAGAAATTCAGCAACATGTTAAAAACTGCAAGCAAATGTAACTTCTGTTTGAAACATCTTCTCAGTTCTCATGAATCTAACAATAGCATTCAATGAATTAGAATACAGACTTGAATATAAAAATAAGTATATGATTACAGAAATGTATCAGAGGTACTAGGAGAGGCAAACCAATTATGACCGAGAGAATATTATATTTATCTAGACAGCGAAACCAGAGAATTAGAACAGAACAACAAATAAATAGTTTGACGTGGATGAAACTGATAAGATAATAATAGACAAAAATTTGAAGGAGTGAAAATTTGAATAGTGTAATATAGAAAAGTTATTTAAAGAGCTGACCTCAATACAAGAAATAAGGTAACAAATACCAATTTATTAGTATCTGCGTAAATAGATGTGTTTCTTATTAGCAAAAATATGTAAATCCTAATGGTTGTTATTTCGATTTATAAAATTTTATTTTAAGAAATAATGATTTAAATTGATGCTTAAAGCAAATGTTATATTTGTATATACAGCCTAGATATTATAGATGGCATCAAAAAGTTCCCAGGCTAGTTATGCTTAATAAAAAATAACTTATTTACCTAAGTTTTAATATCATCTCCTTCGAAATAGTCACCTTGTGCAAATATACACCAGTTCCTACTTTTGGAATCCGGCGTGGAAGCCATTTTCCGTAAGTGAGTCGAGGACCTTCTGCAATTCACTATTGACAACGGTGTTAAAACGGCGACCTTTCAGCTGCATTTTCATCTTGGGAAGCGCGAAATCTAGCGAATAGCGCGGGTGCGGAGGTGATAGTATGTTGTTTTTGGCGAGAAATTCACGAGTGAGGAGAACTCGGTGAAAGGGTGCATTGTCGTTATGAAGAATCCAATTCTTCGTGAACCACAGATCCAGTCGTTTTCGCCGAATGTCCTCCCTCAAACAAAACGTTGTTGACTGTCCTCCGACAATCTTCATGCACAAGCTGATGAATTGTCTCCACATTTCTGGGGGTGACACACATGGTGGATCTTCCAGATCACTCATCGTCTTCCAGGGACGTTCTTCTGCCTTTGAAGCGTACGTGCCACTCGAAACATTGCGCCGTCGTAAGCTTGCTGAAGCATGCTTGATGTTTCTGCAGCAGACTTCCCAAGTTTAACGCAAAATTTCACGTTGGCTCATTCTTCCTGTCCACGACGAAATTACAGACTACAGCATACACTTGGTCACAAAAAACAAATTTCACAACTTGCAAAGTAAACACAGCGATGTCACACGCACACTGCTTGATGAAGGTCATTGCTAGCTCTCAGTGCGCACGCAACCGTGTTCTGCCATCTGTTGGCGCGTTGCAGAACTTGTCCGGGAAACTGACCAACGTAATAAGGAAGCACGAAGGAAATAAGTTTCCCGAAGCGTAGCTTTGTGGTTAGAAAGCACGCTTTACAATCACGTGCTTTTGAGTTTGGACACAATCTCAGTGTGCGGCATCTTGAGCAAGTGTCTTCTACTATAGTCCCGCACCGACTAACAACTGGTGTTTTTTAAGTTTACATCCCTGTATCTTGGCGGTTCGGCAAAAGAAGGGGCCGGTGGTATAACTACCAGGTTTAATAAAATAAGTACTAGTGTTGATTTGTTTCAAAAAACCCTTCAAGGCGGTGCCTCACTATTGTCGCAATCCAATAACTGAAACAAGTAAAAGATAAAAGATATATAGAAGAAAACAGAGCACAAGGCAGATACTTTAATTATCAAAAGATAATGAAAAATAGAAAAAGTTCAAATAAAAGTTAATCAGAACATATTGGGTCATCCTATAAATAATGCAGCGTTTTTCAATTGCACGAACTAAAAGTCGGGAGAGGAATGAGATAAACTGCCTGCATCAATTTGTTATAAATGCAGGCAGTAATTTTACCTTGTCCTTATTCTTAGTGCAAGTTTTGAAGAGTGCAGTTCGATTTTAACAGTTATTTTTTCAAAGCTATAATGGAAGTGATAAAGGAGCATATTCGGCATATATTGCCTAATCTGTATCGCAAAGATGGCCATGAGTCAACGGTCACCTTCATCATCGTTGTCCTTCATCGTTATAATGTTCTTCCTTAAGCCAATCGTGTTTCGTCCTACTACGTGGCACTGTCCCAAGTCGAGACGAATGACACACCCGCTCAGAGTGCGTTCTTGCCCTGTTTCTGAAATTACTCGTGAGTATATTCGGCCTTGGACGAGCCTCATAGGATTTTGCGTTCCTTGAAAAGTGATACCTTAGCTGGTGAAAGACCGAAGATGTGGTCTCCAATAACTATGTATCCACTGGGCTGTCTTTCTACCTCATCCTCAATCAGCTCCCTATGGTTTGTCCTCTTTTAGATCCAACAAAAATTCTATTAATCTATGGTCACCCTGTCATATTATTGTAAAGTTTCTATATTTTAAACCGATGAATATCTTTTCGTGAGGAAATTCAAGTCCTTCAATACTAAATAATTTTTCTAAGTGGTCTCCTAATTCATAAGGACATTTGTTAAGCTTAAAATGTATTGCTTCTATTCCATACCTATCTGATATATTTGTACACAGGTCAACCACATCAAACGAAACTTTTAAGGTTTCTTTATTTGCTGTACATAGAAAGTAGTTTTACGCACCCAGGTCATCTCTTTGTATATGTTTCACATGTGGATTTATTTATATCCATGCTTGTCAACCGGTATCCCTTGGTTTTTACTGTTAAAATTCAAGCGCAACAAATTGGTTATACCGTTACAATAACACAAAGTATTTTAACAATTTTTTATACATAGGCGCACATGATTCCGGGTTTGCCCCCACTACGTGGCACCTTGGGCGTGTGTCTTCTACCGTAGCCTTGGGCCGACCACAACCTTGTGAGTGGATTTGGTAGACGGAAACTGAAAGAAACCTGTCATGTATGTATGTATGTATGTATGTATGTATGTATGTGTGTATGTGTGTGTGTAATTGTGTCTGTTTGTGCTCCACCACCACTTGACAACCAGTGTTGGTCTGTTTACGTCTCTGTAACTTAGCGGTTCGGCAAAAACGATCGATAAAATGAATACTAAGCTTAAATATTATTAGTAATTATCTTTTACTTGTTTCGGTCATTTGACATTACCCATGCTGGAGCACCGCCTTGAGGAATTTTAGTCGACCATTAGGTCCCAGTACTTATTTTCAGTTTAAGCTCGACACCAATACTTATTTTCAGTTTAAGCTTAGTATTCATTTTATCGATCGTTTTTGCCGAACCGCTAAGTTTGATACCCGGTGCGAATCGTTGTGATACAGGTAACACTTTTCCAGTATTTCAGATTGTTTTCAGTCCTCCATGTCACCTAACTTTTTCTCAACTATAACCTTTAATCTGTATGCTCTCCAACACTGTTGACTGTTCAACACATCAAGTTGTTCCTGAAAAAAAAAAAAAGAGACATAAAGAATCTTTAGATTTAGTCTGAATACCTTGTATATATTGTACATGTAACTCAGATTCCATGCATTTTCTTACACCAATAGACTGATTCAGCATGACATTAAGGGCAAAAGTATTTGAAAACCACAATATCACCTACACACACACACACGCACACACACACACACACACACACACACACACACACAC
>NC_068996.1:26991430-26993608 GCF_001194135.2 Octopus bimaculoides | reverse complement strand
ACGAAGCTATGGAAATTAAATACGCTTTACACCGCTTAATCAGCCAAAGGAGTAAATGTAAACAACTGAATACTTGTCAGTGATTGGTTGAAATTATCGAAATAAGACAATTTTTTACATGAAATAAATTCGAATACAAAAATATTTTTACTGTTCTATAACACAAAATAGATAAGTATACGAAGTTTGAAAGTCTTTCGGTACCAAAAACACTACGTAAAACATTAATGAAAAATGTGGCCCCCGTTTTAAAAAAGATCCAATGATTCCTTTTCCTATGCTGGATGAAATTCTGGAGAAGGCTCTTGGCGGACTATTTTACAGTTTGGTGAATGTTTTCTTTTGATTTTCTTCTCACAATGTACTCTTACAAAGTTTAGTCAATAATTCAAAGTTGATAGTACACAATATTACATAAGCTACGTTTGAAGGCGAGAATGACCACATTAATACTTGTAAGAGTCTCCATGTCTTTTCACTACCTGAACATTTGCATTTACAAAAAGTACAGCAATTATTTGAATACGATATCACACGAGAGGTGGTGGATGTGATAGTTACAAGCCTTCATTTCATAAATTATTCATGGTTATTAAAGACAATGGTTACAAAGACTTTACTACTGTGTAATTGTTGTTTGTTTCTATGTGTGTGTTTGTTCGTTCATTTCATTGAAAACACGTTTTATTGAAAACACTATTACATTCTTGCTTTTTTTTCTCCTGTATTTTCTTACGAGGCTGTGACACTTCATTTGGAACAATAAGGTTCCTAGATCCATTCTCAACGTTTCTACACTTTCACAATATTCTCTTCAATTTGTGAAGTGTTGTGGACATGTATAACTAGTTTTTTTGATGGTAGGTTTATGCGTCAATCGCATTTTTAGTCTGTCTATGAAGTATGTCTGTTGTCTCTGTGTTTATTTTGTCATAATAATGTGATAGGAATAATACTTCCGTCATTAATCATTTATCTTTGTCGGGAGTTCTTTACCTTATGCATTGTCTACTAATGACTTCATATCTCGTTTTGTTTGGTGTTGTGTGGCAGAGTGTGTTGCAATTGCTCATTATTGTAAGTGCATGGTAATCCTATAAGAGAATCAGTTGTTGTTAGTTATAAGGCCAGTATAAGAGTCGAAGACATGGAGTTAACAACGTTCACTTCTATAATCGAATCTATAAATCACATTCTTTGCTTATGGTCGGTTGATAATCACATCTTAAAATTTTAGTGCTTCCTTTTTGTAGTTATATAATTGGTGTTGATTTGTGGATTGGTATATTTCTTATCTTTTACTTGTTTCAGTTATTCGACTGTGGCCATGCTGGGGCGAATTTTAATCGAATGAATCGACCCCCAGTACTTATTTTTTCGTAAAAGTACTGGTACTTATTCTATCGGTCTCTTTTGCCGAACCGTTAAGTTATGGGGATGTAAACACACCACCATCTGTTGTCAAGCGATGGTGGGAAACAAGCACAAAGACACACACACACACACACACACACACACACACACACGCGCGCGACAGGTTTCAATTTCCGTCCACTAAATTCAATCACAAGGCTTTGGTCGGCCCTAGGCTATAGTCGAAGACACTTGCCCAACGTACAATGCTGTTGGACTGAACCCAGAACCATGTAATTGGAAGCAAGTTTCTTACCACACGGCCACGCCTGCACCTACGGTAAGGACATTTTGCATTTCGTTTTATGAGATTTTGATGTTATGTTCATCTTTTCCATGATTAGTGTCTATTTGATTTCAGCTAAGATACTTTGTGTGTAATTTTACTCTTGCTTTGGCATGCTGGGGCATGCAAATGTAGTGTACATAATGTATGATGTCTCCATGCGAATTTAGTGTATATAATGTATATATATATTTAGTGTATAAACAAATAAACAAGTAAATTGACACAATACAATGTCTGCAAGTTAATGAATACCACCTATTCCCCTCCATTTTCTTATTGCTATATAAATTAATGGTAAAATATCTTTTTACTCGCACCCATTTATTGCACTCGGTGATGTAATTGCCATGCAATGAAAAAACACTAGTGTAATAATAATTGGCTATTCTTCCAGCAGTGTATTGGATAGATATTATCCCTTAGTGGGTTGGATTCACAACCCCTAACTTTATTGGATATATATATATATATATATA
>NC_068996.1:26989855-26990551 GCF_001194135.2 Octopus bimaculoides | reverse complement strand
ATATATATATGAATATATAAATATATGCATATATCCATACATATATGTATATATACATGCATATATGGGTACAGGACATAAAAAAAACGTTGAACACAATGAGAAACGAAAACAAAAAAGAAAACATAGAAAACGAAGTTTTTTTCGAACAACGAAAAAAAAAATAAAGAAACAGAGAAACGAGACATGCAACATAAAGAGTATACCCCTTCGTCAGTTGTTCCTGTTTCATCTATTCCGCGTTTCGAATGTCTACATGCAATAGACACCTATTCATATATATTGTTTTGCTGTATGATTGAGGCAATATGAACAGCTGGCAAGCAAGCTGTAAAACAACTTTTCTAAGTGTACGCAGTGTGACACAAGGATTGCAATTGAGAATTACACAATGTTGGCCTCATATAAAATAAAAGAAAAGCTACAGCAAAATACAAAGTGCACATTAGTTTGAAGTAGACAAGTTCTAAAATTAAATAACCAAATAAGGACATTAGTAAAACATCCGTGATTGGAAACGAGGAAACCATTACGAAATAATACGTATTTAGATGTATATTTGTGTGTATGTATGTATGTATGTATGTATGTATGTATGTATGTATGTATGTATGTATGTGTGCGCACGTATGTGTGAATGAATGTATAGCTGTTTATTCGTACGGTTCGATATACACACACACGCGTATATATATA
>NC_068996.1:26986763-26989400 GCF_001194135.2 Octopus bimaculoides | reverse complement strand
TATATATATATATATGCATGTATGTATGTATGTATGTATGTATGTATGTATGTATGTATGTATTTACGTGTCCAAAAGTCATTTATAATGATTAGTTTAAAATGATATATACAAGGAAATTCCTTAACTCCAAATATTATGTTGCAATAAACATGGTGCGTTTATGCAATTTTTGTTATTATTGTGGTCGTTGTATCGTCGTTTAATCAACATCAAAAACATTCCAATTGGAGCCATCTGTCGTCAAACATCAACATCCATTTACGTTTTAAATACGTAGAACAAGGAAGGAACACAAACGAATAAACAAACCGACCAATATTTGGGATGCTATACAGTATACCACTGTAACACCAGAAATATTTAAAAGGCTACCCTAAGAAAGTATTATTTATCAATTCCAACAATGAACTCCAACAGCTGATGGCTGTAGTGGCTGCACCCGCTGATCCTGTTTGCTTCAGACTCCATTGAATATGGTTATTCCTTAAATGAGATCGAACAAAGGAATTTACAATCCATCCTTGACGTCTGCAGACTGAATAGCAAAATTTTACTACGGCACTCCGTCGGTTACGACGACGAGGGTTCCAGATGATCCAATTAACGGAACAACCTACTCATGAAATTAACGTGCAAATGGTTGATCACTCCACAGACACGTGTACGTAGTTCTCGGGGAGATTCAGCGTAACACAGAGTGTGACAAGGCTGGCCCTTTGAAATACAGGTACAACAGAAACAGGAAGGAAGTGTGAGAGAAAGTTGTGGTGAAAGAGTACAGCAGGGTTCGCCACCATCCCCTGCCGGAGCCTCGCGGTGCTTTAAGTGTTTTCGCTCAATAAACACTCTCAGCGCCTGGTCTGGGAATCGAAACCGCGATCCTATGACCGCGAATCCGCTTACCTGACATTGTGTCTCCACTATATCAAAATAAGTCCAACATGACTACACACACCTCCATCCCCATATAACTACCATTCCTTCCTCTCTTTCCCTCACCCCTTCCTCTCCACCAAATACACACAGAAATAACCACATAATTCAATCAACTTTCTCACTGGACAAAAGGGATAAACAACCTTCAATTAAACATCCATTAATGTTATATCGCCTGAGAAATGAATCTATAAACATGATCTACCCGATACCTACTACGTTCTACACTGTAATCATCCCAGGAATACGGACTGTGATCTTAAGAGACATGTGATTTGTTTAAACGACTGCAACGATACTTTAAAATGTTTACAAATTCCATCCAAGAATTATTGTTATTATTATTAATATTTATCCTACATTTTATCGGTACAGCTCGATGCAACCCACCCACCAAAAAAGAAAATCTGGTTCACCAGTCAGCGTCTTTAGACTGTGGCCGGCATAATGAAATAGGGGCTTCATTTGCATATTCAAAACGTTTCCCGTAAACAAATTTAACACACACACACACACACACACACACACACACACACACACACACACACACATATATATGAGCATTTCTGTTCTTGATAATGCCTTCTAGGTATCGTGCCTTCTCTGTCTTATTCTGTGTATATATTATTGTATACATTATAGTTATCATCACTGTCTGCAATTTTGCTCCAGTTGTTTTCAAAGTTGGTATATAGATTAAGTTTTGTATACTAATTATGAAAATGAAATAAATTTTTCCTTATAAATTCATAATCAAAAAGTTATTAACCTTTAAAATTTGCAAAATTTGGTTATTTTATCCAATCAGAAGCGAGTATTTTACACATCACCGTGAAGTTCTGTTAGCATAGTAAGCAAAGAAGCACCACGTGATACATAGCTGATAGCAAAGAACTGTTTCCAAAGAAACCAAAGATGCTACGCATGCGCACAAGGAGTGTAACCACCAAATTGAGTGTAATCAATGGGGGTATCTTTAAAGCGTGGGAACAAACTCGGGTGTGGGAAACACCGTTCCATGGTTGACTCTTATCTTTGTGGAGAATGAGATATGAGAAAGACAATTTATTTTATAAAATCTTAGAATGTATTGCAAACATGGGTTCTTGAAATTTTTAAACAAATAAATGTCTGTTTTAAGCAAGGTTTTGACTGCTATTTGTAGAAACTCCTGTTGGTTTGCTCGGAGCTTTTAAATATTTAATTTGCTCGCGAAGTTTTAATGTTTTTCACTGTTTACTGTAGGTAGTTTAATGCTTTGACATGCCGGTGCACCCGCCTCTCGCTACTGTGACGGATGATGGAACGCGCTATTTTCTGATTGGCTGAAAATTCTGAAAATTATCAAACTTTGAACACCCGTAATATTTTAGCAAATTTTTTTCTAGAATAAATGAATAACAAATCCGGATTCAACATCAAAAATTACATCCATATTATACATTAACATTTTTTTTAAAGATTTCGACATACTGTGATGATAACCACAAAGGTCGCTATTCTATCTTTATATCCCACCCTAGCTAGTGGTAAGTTGTAATATTCAGCGTGCATATATATATTAATTAATCTTACCCTAACCACCACTACGAAGTTCCTGCAATAAATCTACGGATGACAACAGGTAATCGATGCTGTGCCGGTGCTTTACTCATCATATATTTATACATTTTGTATAATTTCTCCATTATATATATA
>NC_068996.1:26985662-26986306 GCF_001194135.2 Octopus bimaculoides | reverse complement strand
TATATATATATATATATATATATATATATATATATGCGTATGTTGGCACAGGACGTCATGAAACGTCTACAACAAAAAAGTACGGAACACGAGTACATGGAACATGAACTATTCTTTCGAACAATGAAAGACACAAATAGAAGACAACTCTGTCACTCTCTCTCCCTCACTCCTTCTCCCTTGCCCACGTGGCTCCCACGTGACCATCGACCATCTTTCTCTCTGTTGTAGCTAGAACAAGGAAGATGTGTTCTTGTTTGTCTCCTGTCCAACTTTGATTTACGCGTTCACCACCATAACCTCGTTTAGGCTTACCAACCCTTCCTGTTTGTTTACACTGTCCTGTTTGTGTTACCAATTTTGCATCTCCGCAAAATCCCAAATTTTATTTAATCTGCTTTGCAGGGACAACTGTTTTATCTAAAGCGTATATTGTTGTTAAATGCTCGAAATACGAGAGTAGAAAAACAGCCAACAACTGATGAAGGGTCGATCTTAATGTTGTTTGCTTTTTTTTCCATTTGTGTTCTTTCGTTGTTCGAAAGAATAGTTCATGTTCCATGTACTCGTGCTTCGTACTTTTTTGTTGTACACATTTCATGACGTCCTGTGCCCACATATGCATATATATATATATATATATA
>NC_068996.1:26982344-26984113 GCF_001194135.2 Octopus bimaculoides | reverse complement strand
AACCCTAAGTAAGGCATGTGTAAAATTTGAATGAAATTGGTTGCGTAGTTCTCGAGTTTTAGGGATTCACACAGACAGACAGACAGACAGACAGACAGACAGACAGACAGACAGACAGACACACATTCTCATTTATATATATATATATAACAATAAGAAAATGGAGGGGGATAGGTGGTATTCATCAACTTGCAGACATTGTATTGTGTCAATTTACTTGTTTATTTGTTTACAAAAAGGACAATAATAATAACATACAAACACATGTGACATATTATGTCATATCAGTAATTAAAAAAATGACATATAGTGACAGAAAATGGGATATATATATATATATACAGGGATTTAGTCGGTTTAATTGCTAGCACCATTCTCTTCGAATTGATTTCATATTCAGTGTAATGACACTCCTTTATAATCTAATAAATTATGTGAAAATCATTTTCGCTAAAAATCAATAAATAAAGAGTTATTAGCAATTAGATTTTGAAAATTTTGTTAATTTTAGCTAATCGTAAGCTACAGACACATTCATGCCTGTTTCCATAGTAACAAGCGGAGCCGAGAACTCTTTTGTCTGCGAGAAAGCACGTGTTGACAAATTTGACGCTGTGTTCTGTTGGAAAATTTACTGTTTGATTATGACAGCAAGTTCCTGTAACCTCGCTTCTATGATGGAGACACTGAAAACAGAGGTGGATACTGTGTTGTAACTTCAAGAAAAGAGTGTTATACTGAAAAGAAAATTATGTAAAAAGAAGAGGTACGTTATGTTTGCAAAAAGACATGATGGGAACATATACTGGTGATTCTCGCACCAAGAATACATGGAGTTTGTGTCGGTGAGGAAAGACACATGGTTTGAAGGTGGTGCCCCTCCTCTTGGGACTGTAGTAACAGCTAAACAACGTTTTTGGATAAATCTTTTAAGTTCGTGTTATCGCATTAAATGCATGTTGAATGCTTAAAACTACAAAATACGTGTTGTTTACTCGTTTCTTTCTGTCATTGAAGTGGTTGTGAGGTGTGCTAAAAATAACAGGTAAATAACGCTTTTGGATAAATATTTTAAGTTCGTGCTATCGCAATGCTTAAAACTACAAAATACGTGTTGTTTACTCTTTCTTGACAACACGTGTAATTTTCAAGATGTTGACGACAAAATGTGCAGTCACGCACAAAATGACAGCTTCCAAATCTTGTTTCCTGACTGGATGATAATGATCAAATTTTAAACCTCTATAACATTTTAAAAACATTTTCCTGGAAAAAGTGAAACAACTCCAGCATATTATTGTGCCAAATTTTAAAATTTTCGATTAACTTTAATTTTTGAAATGCTGGCAGCCAAACCAACTACATCCATATATATATATATAAGCAATAATAAATCTCTGAGCGAGGTATAAACAGAGATCTTTTTGGTTTGACGGGCAACATTCTTCATTTATGTTTTATGAAGTGTTTTTGGTACCGAAACACTTTCAAACTTCGAATACTTGTATATTTTGTGTTATAGAACAGATAAAAAATTTTGTATTCGAAGTTATTTCATGTAAAAAATTGTCGTATTTCGGTAATTTCAACCAATCGCTGACGTCTTTTGAGGTGAAAACAATTACGCCGTGGAATGTAAACAACGGTGTCAGGGGATCTTTTCCCTTGAATAAAATTAGTGCCGTTGTTTGTCAACAAAAACTATCCGTTGTCAACAACAACTATCAGCGGTATATATTTCGTTTGTCACTGTTATTTATGACATCGTT
>NC_068996.1:26975988-26982233 GCF_001194135.2 Octopus bimaculoides | reverse complement strand
CATAACCCTAACCCTAACCCTAACCCTAACCCCAACCCTAACCCTAACCCTAAAACCTTAAACCCTTACTAGGGAATAATGATATAATTAAACAGGGAATAACACTCTTAACACCGGTAAAAATTATTGTTTATAAAAAGAGTAGTAACTGTATTCAGCTGAATAGACGTCAGTGATTGGTTGAAATTATAGAAATACAACAACTTTAACATGAAATAACTTATTAAGAAGTAATTTTTGTTAAGAAGGCTAAGAGAAAAAGATGTTTTATATGACACATTCTACCAGTATCCCAAGTTTGAAAGTGTTTCGTTAAGAAAACAAGTGTTGCCCGTCAAACCAAAAAGATCCATAAACAGTAGCTGCACGACATCGTGAAGTATATTTGCTACTTAAATGTGGCTAACCCTTAAGAGTAGATGCTATTGTAGCTTGTAACACCAGGAAGACACCTCCTCCAGCTGGCTATTGACACACTTTCTGTGCCCTATCAGTATTTGCAAAGGGAAGCCATCCTTCCCATCTCCAACCTGATGTGATACGTACAGACCCGAGTTTCGGGGTATTGACTCGTCATCAGCGTGTGACAATCAACGGTTGTCGATGTGAAGTGGTTTCCAATGCAAATATTTATATCCTTTTTCCAGTGACGAAAAGTCACTGATCTCGAAAAAGTGTAAACAAGCCATAATACATCTCAGAGCGAGATATAAACAGTAGCTGCACGACACCGTGAAGTATATTTGCCACTTAAATCTGGCTAACCCTTAAGGGTGGATGCTACTGTAGATTGTAGCCCCAGGAAGTCACCTCCTCCTGCTCCTATTGACACTTTCTGTGTCCTGTCATATATATATATATATATATATACGCGTTTATCAATTTGTGTTGCAAGATTCCTGATGTGAAGTCGTGTGTTGAAACAGATATTGTATTTCGGGACGGTCATTTATTTTTGCCAAATAGACACACGCACTATATATTTGTTCTTCACTCGCTCATCACTGTTCTTATTTCTTTTATTATCCTAACTCATGTCCATTGTCCGGAAATCCTTCGTCACACATCTGTGACCTCTTCAGCGACATTTTTTGTTTTCGTGTGTGCTCTTGCTCCACTTACTCCATTCTGTTCTTCTAAGATGTTATCCTTATGTGCGCATGCGTCTGCGTCCGTGTTTGTGTGTTTGTGATGTATGTATTTATATACTTATTTATTTATAAAAAAAACAAAAAAAAAAAACGAATATACACCAACATGCCTATTATCGTTAAACACTACAGAATCTAGAATAAATTGTTGCCTCTGCGTCAGCGACGGTTTAAAAATACATTGGATCTCTTCGTCAATAAGACGTATTTTATTACTGGTTCTTGGAAAGCAAATACTTGAAAAGGAATTTTTTCTTTAGGTTTGTCTTTTCAGAGATATTTGTAAAGGTAATTCTATTGTAACACATTTCGAGAAGAAAAGTAAAAGTATTTGTTTTTAATCATGCGCAGAAATAACAAAATGAAATATTTTCTTTCGAATAAAATGAGGCGATTGAGAATGATATTTTGGATATGAATAAAAGTAATTTACACATATCGGTTTACCTCTATAGAATGTTCTCAAGTTCCATTAAAAACTTCAAGCTATTTCATTTTATTTATTTATCTATTTATTTATTTATGTATTTATTTATTTATCATCTATTTACTTATTCATTCATTTCTATCTTTATTTTGTATCAGACCACGAGAAATATCTCTCTAGAAGTCAAGCATAACAGTACAATCTTTAGATATTAAATATCCTTTGTTCCTTGACATATTTACATAACAAACTCAAAACTTTTCTTGCGAGTCGCTATGGTGACCTGAATTTACATAAGTTGTCCCAGACATAATCTCTTTTAAGTAAATAGAGCAGCGATTTGGGATATTAGAAACAAAACGATGACAGAATGGGTAAATTTCAGTATAAATAATCATTTTCACGGGAGTGTACGAAGCCGAGCTGTTAGGATATTCACTTACTGGGCTATCATATCTGATTGAGAATTAGCAATTCGCATCATATCACTAACATTTTTTCTGTTTAGCCGTATATGTAACAGACACTCAACACTCATCGGCCCAACGTATTTGGTTGCAAACAGGAAACGTATATAAGTACAGCTCACCGCTGTCAGCTTTGAAACACTATGCATTTTGAGTGCTTTAGAGTTTAGAGTGTACTTAAGACAATTCTTTCAGGAAGTATAATTTGGATTGTTAAGAGCTTTATTAGACAGACTTACACAGGTATGCACTTCATAAACTTGGCTCAGATGAGCTTCTACTCCTCACCGAGTTACAAGACTCAACGCATTGTACCGATCATAGCCGGTTTTCGGTTAACAACATAAAATAGTCATATAACCGCAAGAGAATCTAAAATGTTTAAGGTTCAAACCTTTATCTCAGTAATATCAATCATCTGAAGACAATCGAACCACTGTGTCAATAACACATCGAAGATGAGAAGATAATCTGAAAAACGGATTAAGCAGTAAATATTGATTTACGCTAATACACACACACACACACACACACACACACATCCATATATGACAGACCTTATTCAATTTTCGTTTACCAAATCCACTCACAAGGCTTTGGTCAGCCCAAGACACTTTTCCAAGGTGCTACACAGAGGGACTGAACCCGGAACCATGTGCTTGGAAAGTAAGCTTCTTACAGGACAGCCACGCCTGCACCTGCACCCATTTTAATTAAATTTTTTTTTTATAAAGAAACCGGGGAATTAATTACTCATGTCTATTCCTTTGCAGATACAAGAAGCAATTCATTTGTAGAAACGTGGATCGGTCATTGAAACGGTCACGGTGCATACTTGTATATATTTCTTTGACCTTAGCAAGCTGAATGGTCAAGTGGTCTGCATCAAAATTCGAGTGTGGAACACAAAAGACAGAATTAGGTGCTGAACAGTATTTAGTTTGAAGCTGCTCTGTTTCTACTACTCCACCACCATTTACTCAATTATTACACTCTTCCTACAACTCCACAACAACTTACACAATTATTACAGTTTCTACTATTTCTCTACGTCTTAGTCTTACATTACACCATTTCTAGCCCTCTACGATCTTTCCTCGAACTGGAATAATGTTTTGTGAGTTTATTCACCGTGTTTCAACACGATGTTAGTTTGATACAAATAGCGGCAAAGTTAAGTGGATTGTCAGCCTTGCGAGTCAAGATTTCGTAAGCTACCTCTGTCACTTTATGCATGTGTGGCACCTATGTAATGGATGAGTGTTTATCACTCATACATTTAAAGTTAACAAAAACTGTGGTTGAACGTTTACTCATTCATCAATTCTTATGATTCACCAAACGATATCTGATTTTAGTGAACAATCACTCTGAGTTACTATGGTAGTACGATGGGAACACAAGATAGTGACAACGCTGCCATATTGTCGATCTATCTGCTAGAAATAACAGCTAAATTCCCCTCCGCCGAATTGTACCCTACTGCATTGGGAAATGTGATCCGAGGCATACTTCTAATTGTACGGAATGGTCATGGTCAAAGGTCTCTTCTGTCAGAGTTGACTAATGTTAAAGAACCACGGCAGGAGGAGGAGGAGGGGGGGGAGGAGCAGCAACAGCAGCAACAACAACAACAACAACAACAACAACAACAACAACAACAACAACAACAGCAGCAGCAGCAGCAGCAGCAGCAGCAGCAGAAACAACAACGGTAATAAGTAGGCTTGTATGGTACAACGCAAAAAAAAAATACTTGACAGGTCGAGTTGCATGGAATAGCAGCCATATTGAACAGTAAATAATTTCCAGGCAAATACTAACAAAATCATCTCTGTGTGGCTTTTGTAGGATCATAAAACTCTGACATACTGTGTAACTGGATCGGCCACAAACCATGTTGTTCTGTCTATGTTACTAGCAATGCTAACAACAGCAAACATAGTATGTTCTGAGGGAGTTGAAAGAGCTGTATGCATTAGCAAGGAGAACCTCTTCAGGAGGATGAACTAATGTAGCTCTGCGGATTATCTCCCAACCATATTAAAGGCAGCGACAATAAGCACAGCCGTCACTCGCAAGCGAGTATGACTTGGTAATACATGCTGTCCTTTCTGTATTTATTTGAGATACCTTAACACTCTCACCATTTCACCCAACGAAAGATCTAAGAAATGACAGCTAGAGGGAGAAAGCGCTGCATCAGGACTAAACCGGTATTCAATTTTAGCAGACTGGACTGGATCAACGGGAAATGAAGAACCTTGCTCAAGGACATAACGCCCCTTCTGGTCTAGGATTTGAATCCAATGTCCTAACTACTTGACTACGGGCACTCTTTCAATTTAGTAATGCCAATTTTGACATTGACAAATGTGTGGAACTGGAGAAAGTAGAGAGATAGTCCATAATACTGATGTTGATTAACTGGGTCCTTAACCTTTACTAAGAAACACTTACCTAGACATAATCTGGGGGAATTTATGTCTTACCTGCTCTACACCAGATGTTGAAATGATCTCCAGGGGTCTTTATACGTAACAGTAAATACCAAGTGGTTGAACTTAACCAACCCAGCGCCGTTCACAATAACAGTAATAATGCAAGTATTTTTTTTATCAGCTTTAAAGCCACATTAGAAAAAAAAATAACATTAAAATTCTATAACATTTTTTAAACAGATGAAAGGCGGTGCTGTCGGGTTTTAAACTGCTGGAAATGTCAAATCTTTGTGTAATGTGGTAGGAAAGACAATTAAGACAAACATTAGCTGCCACAAACACAGCTGCTGTACTGGACTATCGATATGTCGACAGCATTAACATGGTCATTAAAGTAATTCCTGACACTAGCAGTCGGAATAAGGAACACAATCACACGATACATAGCGGCGAGCTGGCAGAAACGTTAGCGTTATTTCGTTTGTCTTTATGTTCTGAGTTCAAACTCTACTGAGGTCGACTTTGCCTTTCATCCTTTCGGGGTCAATAAATTAAGTACCAGTTGCGTACTGGAGTCGATCTAATCGACTGGCCTCCTCCCCAAAAATTTCGGGCCTTGTGCTTTGAGTAGAAAAGAATACATAGCGAATTTCATGTAAGAGAGTAAAGGATGGAAGTTCGTGGGGCAGAATGAGTAATATTTATTGCACTTTTTGCCTTTGAGAAAAAATATATCTTTTACACAAGTTCACTACCTTACGAAAACTATATCAGCTAAACAATTGACTTTCTCTAAAATGCATTAAAAACACTATAACATATTCAGAATACTATTTCAGAAAATTATCACCGTTCTCTCTGAGTGTACAAAAAACAAATTAAGGTGAGGCAAAATGAGAAAGACAGACTAAGGTAAATTTGCCTCTTCAATTCTCCAGAATTACATTTGAAAACAGATTCATACACGACAATATCCATCCTTAGACATCAGAAAGATCAAAAATGCAACAAAAATTTAACATATCCAGGTCAAATGAAGGAGGCTCTTGGAAAAATAGCACATTATATGGAGTTAACGAAACTCGACTAAATCTAAAAACTCAACAAAAGATATTCTCTGTAACTTCTTCACAATTTGCTGGAGTGGCTCTCTTCATGATATATTTACGCCCCATGCTATTAAAAAGAAAAATGTATTAAAATTAGTCATTATTAATTTTGCCCTACTTTAGATTTGATCAACTTAAACATTAGTACGGGGAAAAAATTGACTTGGAATCCATCGGAGAAAAGAATATCTGGATAATTTTTGGTGTTTAACTAAACACCAAAAATTATCCAGATATTTGATTAGCAGCCTCAATTACAATTGGATCAAAGTTGATGAAAAACTCCTTGAAAAAAAACTACTCGTCAGTTGGTTATGTTTCAAACAACAGCAATTATGCTGAGCAATTTCTACTTCTAAAGATGATGCAACAGTACAAAACGATGTTGCAATACTTTCAACATAATGGTTTCAAACAAATGGGGATGGGGTGGAAACAAAACAATCGGAAATTACTCATTCTGCCCCACTTACCTATCTCCACGCCAATTAGATTTGGATACTCTATAAGCATATACAAGGACATTAACAACCTCCGTTGCAAACTCATTGCGGGCCCTGGATTACTGAATAGAACTGAATAGAACTGAACCTCAACACCTCGCCTCGTTCATTTCACCCTGAAGGACCATAAACCCAACTTCTCCACCA
>NC_068996.1:26970481-26972999 GCF_001194135.2 Octopus bimaculoides | reverse complement strand
ATATATATATATATATATACAACGAGCTTCTTTCAGTTTCCGTCTACCAGATCCACCCACAGGCTTTGGTAGGCCAGGCCCTTCAGTAGAAGACACTTTCCGAAGGTGATATGTAATGGGGTAAATTCGGAACCATATATATATGTGTGTGTGTGTGCATGTGTGTGCGTGTATGTGCGTGTGTGTGCGTGTGTGTACGTGTGCATGTATGTATATGTATGTACGTATGTGTGTGTGTCTGTGTGTGTTTATGGGTATGTGTGTATATGTATGTATGTATGTATGTATTTATGTATGCATGTATATGTGCAGATTTGTATGTTTAATCTATATATTCTCATGCATATTGTTGCATATTCAATCATGCTCATATATATTTAAATGATAACATTCTGGAAAGTTTTACAGATTTTTACAGTTCCAGTGATGGATTGGATCTGTAGTCTTTCAATTAGCTTTCTCCTTTCTGGTTTTGAGAAACCTAATTTCCCAAGATCGATATTTAGGCAGTGTGTTACATATGTGTGCAAGTATGTATGTATGTATGTATGTATGTATGTATGTATGTATGTATGTATGTATGTATGCATACAGTTATTTTAGATATAGAAGGGAACAAATCCTATTTAATATAAACACAATTTAACTTCGGTTATCTTGAATGCATAGTTACTGAAAATTTAATACTCGTTGCAACGAATAAGGTGGGCTGTAAAACTTGATGACTAACCACATCGCCAACTCTTTATATTAAATATCATCCGGAAATTGACTTCCAATGTCTTTTTTCTAACAGATTTTTGCATGTAATGTTCATATCTAAACGGTAGATTACCTCCACAACAATATATCATTTACTTTGTTACTGGTACTAAACAAATATGTCACAAGTATATTTTGTCTATTTAGCAAACGTTTTAATGGAAATCTACAAATATTCTTAGTGTTGAGACGTATGGTTGTACTAGCAGTCAGAAATATTTGTTCTAAAGCATTCTATGAAATACGAGGTGGTATCAAAAGGTTTCCGGACTGGTTATGTTTAATAAAAAATAACTTATTCACCTTAGTTTTAACATCATCGTCTTCGAAATAGTCGCCTTGCACAGCAATACACCGGTTCTAACGTTTCTGCCACTTTTGGAATCCGGCCTGAAAGTCGTTTTCCGTAAGCGAGTCGAGAACCTTCTGCGATGCACTCTGGATCTCGACAACGGTATCAAAACGGCGACCTTTGAGCTAAATTTTCATCTTGGGAAAGAGATGGAAGTCCGCAGGTGCTGGCGAAAGCGATACCAAGTTGTTTTTGGCGAAAAACTCATGAGTAAAGAGAGCTCGGTGCCAGGGTGCATTGTCGTCGTTAAGAATGCAATTCTTCGCGCTCCACAGACCCAGTCGCTTTCGCCGAACGCCCTCCCTCAGATGCTTCGAAACGTCGCAGTAGAGCTCCCGATTGACGGTCTGGCTTAGGGGTGGGGGGCGAATTCTCGACGCATAATACTGCATTTCCATGGGTATTTACCGATAGAATAAGTACTAGGCTTACAAATAATAATTATTATCATTGATATAAACATTACTATTATTATCATCATAACTGGGATGGCTGTCTAAAGATGAATATAAAAGCCTGAAATTATGGGAAGATATAATTTATAACAAATTTTTAGTATTAGAAAACCCAAATCTAACCTTATGTGAGTTGATTATTGGGTAATAGTAGGAACCCTTAGGAAAGTTCCTATTTACCGCGTCTCGGAACTACCGGACCAAATTTGATTTAACTTGCTTCCCAAACGGGAGTATGGGCCAGATATTATCATCAGATCTAGTTACAGCATTAGTGTGGTTGAATAAATAAAGATTTTTGTTTATGTTAAGGTGTTTAGAGCCAGTTGGGCCTCCTCAATTATGTGAATGATAAGCATGTTCCACTTTCTCAGTAAAGTGAGAAGAATGGGAAGAAATAGAAGTGGATTTATCCCCGCTAGTAGATCACTAAAAGAGTCGATGTACCTTACCTTGTCTTTATAACCTGCCTTCAATAAGGCTGAATTATAAAAGTCAGCCTCCTTATTGAAAATTTGGGAGTTGGAGGAAAGTTTAGAAAGCCTAATTGAGATACTCTTAACCAAATTGCTAGTTATATGTCTTGGATGTTACGTAACATTATCATTTAGCATTTGTCTTGCTTCTGTATGTTGGTTCCCTGACGATGAATATATGTGCAATTCCAGCAGCTCTTACTTCTTTGGAGTAGAGTGCACATATATTTTGAATCATATGTAGGAATTAAAGGAACTTTTGTTTATATGCGTTTTGCTGCATTTATTATTATTATTCATATCTACTCAAAATGCATCACTTTAACTTGGTATTTCTACCTATAAAACGGGTGTGATATCCGTTTTTTTGTGTGTGATTTTTGCTACCCATTAACATATTCACATTGTCAAGGTGTTTTTAAACCGAGATAATATTAATATATACATAAATTAATTATATATATATATATATA
>NC_068996.1:26968744-26969974 GCF_001194135.2 Octopus bimaculoides | reverse complement strand
GTAATTATCAGAACCATATACACGCGCACCCATGGCGGTGGGCAACTCTGTATACGATTCTGATGATTGCGGTTACATTACAAATCAGGCTGAAGAGGAATGGACAAATGGTAAGAATCTGTTAAATCCGAAACTAGTTCCTGTTTAAGAATGCTTGTTTAGGTGATTTTAAACGTCTTGCCCGCTCACGTTTTTGGTATGCTGCTATATTTCATGTTGAGAACAATTTAGGTCTTAATAGACACAAGATGTGATCTATTTCTAGTGCATTAATTGTCCACGTTAGTGGTCGACGTTATTTTTTAAAATGTACCTTAATCCCCTGAGATTGCAGATAATATTTCTGAATCTCTTTGATTCTTTAGATGTGCTGGCCTCCTGATAATTAATCGATATTAATTAATATATGATTAATTAACAGATTTTTTAATTATATATATAAATAGATAGATAGATGTGTGGCTGTATGGTAAGAAGCTTGCTTCCCAACCACATGGTTCCAGGTTAAGTCCATTTGCGTAGCATCTTGGGAAACTGTCTTCTATTATAGCCTTGCGCCAACCAAAGCATAGTGAGTGGATTTGGTAGACGTAAAAGTGAAAAATGCCCGTCGTATATGTACACACACACACACACACACATACACACACACACACACACACACATACACACATACACACACACACACACACACACACGTGTGTGTGTGTGTGTGTCTTTGTGTCTGTGTTTGCCCCCAACCATCGCTTGACAACCGATCAGTGGGGCGGGGGTGCTGCTTTAATATTGTGTAAAAGAAAACAAACATATAAAAAGAAAATTTATACATAAATTTGATCGGTTTACGTTTTATCCACTGCCGAGTAGTGTATTTAATTTGTTCACTGAACACTGCTGCGGAGTCAAAAGGAAATACTACCTTTCACCTGCACACCGGGGCCGCCACTGCTTGAACGACAGTACTCGTTCTCCCTAGCGTGAAGCTTCCTATCTCGGGCAAGTGAGCTACTGACATTAAGCTTAAGGATTATATAATGTACAAGTATAAAGAAAGAATTAAAAAAGGACTCATTATATTGAATGTTATCGATAGTATCAAGTGGAAATAGGGGGTATTGCTGCTCCGTAGTGCCTATGCACGAGACGCTACTGCAACCGATATTGGTATTTTACGTTCCCGTAATTTAATGGTTCCAAAAAATAGACCGACTCGGCTTTCGAAGAACAAGT
>NC_068996.1:26967205-26968286 GCF_001194135.2 Octopus bimaculoides | reverse complement strand
TATATATATATATATGTATGTGTGTCTATATGTTTGTGTGTCTGTCTTTGTCCCTCCAGCATCGCTTGACAACCGATGCTGGTGTGTTTACGTCCCCGTAACTTAGCGGTTCGGCAAAGAGCCCGATAGAATAAGTACTAGGCTTACAAAGAATAAGTCGATTTGCTCGACTAAAAGAGGCGGTGCTCCAGCATGGCCGCAGTCAAATGACTGAAACAAGTAAAAGAATAAAAGAATAAAGAGTATATATATACATTTACACGCGTATAATTATATTTGTGTGTATCAAAATGTATGTGTATGTACTAACACACACACATACACATAAAGGTGCAGCCGATTTACAAATGAACGACAAAAGAGACAAAAAAAAATGAAAAAAAAATAAAAACAAGAATGAAATAGAGCGACATAAGTCTGAACTGAAATCGCCAAGGCGTACTGCTGTCGTCTGTCATTTAAGAAGGGGCGGTCATTTGTAGTCAGTCTCTTTCGCATTCTCTCTCATTGTGACAACTGTTTTGACAACTTGTTCTTGTTTCGAGATAAAACGTTAACTCCTGTTATACCTTCATCACATACAGTCTTTTTGCACTTACAGATTTACACAACAAGATAGCTTTTGAAAGGGGAAAACCATACATACATACACAACAAGTGGATATATATATATATATATCATTTTTTTAATATTGTATAGACGGCGAGAGATAAACTTGTTACAGTTTTTCATTTTTGGCTTGTTTCTTTAACGAAGGAAAACAGACGAGAGAAAGATTTTCAACAACATTGACGAATGTGAAGACTTAAAAATTTCACTCCCCCCACCCACACACACACGAGGGGTAAATAGGATAAAGATGGAAAAGAAAGAAGTGAAGTAAAAGACGCTTGTTTTGACAATCTCCGTTTTGTCGAACTTAACCTGTTGGCCGGTAAATTGTGTAATTTTAAGGAGAAGAGGAAGCAATACTGAGAAAGTAAGCGAGCTTGAGAAGGTTAAAAGAAATGAGAGATAGATAGATAGAGAGAGAGAGAGACTGTGAGAGTGTATGAATGAGAGAGAGAAAGTGAGAGCGAA
>NC_068996.1:26961967-26963511 GCF_001194135.2 Octopus bimaculoides | reverse complement strand
TGTATGTATGTATGTATGTATGTATGTATGTATGTATGTATGCATGTATGTATGTATGCATGCGTGAATGTATGTATGTATGCATGTATGTATGTATGCATGTATGTATGTATGTATGTATGTATGTATGCATGTATGTATGTATGCATGCGTGAATGTATGTATGTATGTATGTATGTATGTAAGTATGCATGTATGCATGCATGCATGTATGTATGTATGTATGTATGTATGTATGTATGTATGTATGTATGTATGTATGTATGTATGTGCTTAGAGAAATGTATATAAATAAAAGCTGTTTCGTCATTGTTCTTCGAGTCACATATTGTCTTTTGATAAGTGACTTTATTCAGGTATAATTTACAGTAATTAAATGAAATGCGACATCTCCAAAGTAATTTATGACATTTTCTTCCGTGACTTTCTTTTGTTTCGTCATACATATATGCATGCAGGTATTCGTATACACACTTTTACATACATATTCACACATACACATACGTAAGTTTTGCAAATGTATGGGAATATGTTTATGTGTCTAGATCTATCTATCTATCTGTCTGTCTGTCTGTCTGTCTGTCTGTCTGTCTGTCTGTCTGTCTGTCTGTCTGTCTGTTTGTTTGTCTGTGTATACATCTACACTCACACGCATCCCCACACATACACACACACACACATTCATACGCACACATATATGATAGATAGAATGGAGGTAGGAAAGTAGATAAACATAGGTAGAATCGAGAAATATATTTACATGGAGCACAAAATTCAGATTACAGAACAACGAGGAACCCCCCCCCCCAAAAAAAAAAATAGAACAGAAGAATTACGTAAAGTCTTATTTCTACAGCTGTTTCAAAGCAGCCATTACTTACAAAATAACCGTAATCATACGCATTATGTGTCTCATGTCACAGATGTGTGCCCTGCAACAAGCTTCGATGAAACTAAAGTAAATTAAGTATCTCATCTTAAGAGCAAAGTGGCATATGAGAAGGAACACTTAACTTAAATATTTTTATCGGGACACACACATATGACGTCATGCACATAGTATGTATAGATATGACTTTTATGTAAGCTATGGCTGTCTTGAAACAGCTGTCGAGATAAGACTTTACACAATTCTTCTGTCCTGCTTTGTTTTTATTTTATTTTGTAATCCGTAGTTTTTGTGCTCCATGTAAATATTCATCTCAAACCTATGTGCATTAATCTACATTACTAACCCCATAACAGCTCGATAAGTATTGTTCTTAGCGCTAAGTTTCGATGCCTGGCTAAAGAGGTTTGAGTTATCATTCCTATCAATTTGAGCACTACTCTGAGTCATCTATCTAAGCTTATTTCACTTTCATTTATTGTGATAAGTAGCTTGCTTACTAACCACATGGTTCCAGGTTCAGTCCCACTGCATGGCACCTTGGGCAAGTGTCTTCTACTATAGCCTCGGGCCGACCAAAGCCTTGTGAGTGGATTTGGTAGACGGAAACTGAAAGAAGCCCAATGTATATATATATATATATATATATATATAT
>NC_068996.1:26959532-26961764 GCF_001194135.2 Octopus bimaculoides | reverse complement strand
CCTGGGGCCGATTTGCTCGACTAAAGGCGGTGCTCCAGCATGGCCGTTGTCAAATGACTGAAACAAAAGAAAAGAAGAATAACATTATATATATATATATATATATATATATATATATATCACTCGTTTTTTACTCGCTTGTTTACGTATTTCACGTTATTTGCACCGTTGGTGACGTCCTGTACGCATTCATTGCATCTGTGTGTGGTTTTCAATGCTGTGTATACCATAAGATCTGCAAATCTAACGGTAGCCTCAAAAGGCATTTTAACATCCACAAAGATCAGAACTTAACTGCAGCTCTTGGTGGTCCAAATTAGACATTCAATCTATGCAGGTGCCTTTTCAATACATTGTCTCGTTTAAAATGCCACATCAGACGTCATGATGGATCTAAGGTGTAAGTACAAGAAGTGGTTAGACTCCGCATAAGGAGTAGACAACCACTATATATATAGTCCAGTAACAAAGAAAAGGTAAAATAGGAATAGGAAAATTATCTGGTTCACACCACCTTACTCTCTCGAAGTGATCTTTAATATAGGTAGATATTTCTTATCACTTATAGATAGGCATTTCCAGTGAATCATAGTTATAGAATGCTCTTTAATAGGCACGACTTAAAAATTAATTTTAGTTCTCCTACTAACTTTAAAAATATAATTGCACACAACAAACAAATACAACAAAATGAAACCGGCTGTTCCTGCAGAGTTAAAAAATCGTGCCCGCTAAATGGAGCTTGTATGACCGGGTCATCATTTATGAAGCCACCGTAGATTTTACAACCACTAAGGTCATAGTTTCGTCAAAGAAATATGTGAGTCTCACAGAGGGAAATTTTAAAGCCAGGTTCAACAATCACACCTTAAGCTTCAGACACTGAGATAAAAGGAAAACAACCAAATTATCCAGTTGTATATGGTCCTTAAAAGAAAAAGGTGCCAACTAAAAGGTTCACTGGAAGATCTTGGCCAAGTGTAAGCCTTACACCAACTGCAGTGAAAGTGCAGTCTTTGCGATATGGAAAGATGGCTGATCTGGAAAAGTTCTTTAGACCCCGCTACATGTCTAAATTCAATAATTGAACTTTTTGGGTCATGTCCACATATGGCAAAACATTTGCTACGTTTTTGAACCCCATAAGATCACAGATAGAACCTGCTTTTATATTATGTCCACGGACAAGCCTTTCATATGTCTTAACATCTTTTATATATTTCTTATATATATTTTATTACTTTATATATTTTTCTGTATATTATTTTTCACCCTTTATAATTGTGTCGCTTGTAGTATATATCTAATGTGTATGTGCGTGTATATATACATGTGTACAAATGATTGTACAAATGTTTGTGTAAGACTCTACCTGTTGTACTTGTCTCCTTCCTTCATACATATATGTATATGTATGTATATAGGTTTATATATCTGCAGGTGTAGATGTGTTTGACAGCCAGGAGGGTGTATTTATGTATATACATATGTAACTCATTTGTATATTCAAGTTTTGCGGTGAATGTGAATGTTTTACGGTTTATGTTTTTGCGAATGTATTTTTATTTGTATATACGTCTATCCGCGTATGTATATGCATGTGCGTTTAGACTACGTTTTGTATATCCGCGTATGTATGTGTATATACATATAGAGATGTGTATATGAACATAATGATACCCGCGTTTTTGCGTATGTGTTTTTATTTGTATATACGTTTTTCCGCATATGTATATGCATGTGCGTATAAACTACGTTTTGTATATCCGCATATGTATGTGTGTGTGCGTGTAGAGATGTATTATGAACGTAGTAATATGTGCATGGGTATATATGCGTGTGTATGTGCGTGTATGCGTAGACAAACATGTATATATGTGTTTGTACATATAAGTATACTCATGTGTGAGTATATATATAGATACATATACATACATGTGTGTGTGTGTGTGTGTACGTGTATGTGTGTGTGTATATGTGTGCATATGCGGGTTCTATGAATGAAGTATTACTTTCCCCATGCCTATTGGAGTAATTTCCCTTTATTCAACGCTTTTTTTCATAGCGATTGTCTTAATAACTGATGAGATGCCGGAGCAGACTTCAGCCTCGGCATCCGAAACTCTGAGTTTTATTATGACAACCAACTAATTGTCACATAATATTTATAGATAAACTCCTCTATTTTACATAACATCGAGGTCTCATTCATTCTTTTGTTGTCATATTATA
>NC_068996.1:26956901-26957754 GCF_001194135.2 Octopus bimaculoides | reverse complement strand
TATGAATGTATAAGATGGTATGTATATGCTATATGTGTATGTGTGCTTGTATTCATGAATGTATGTTACTGTTTATATATTCATATATATATATGCAAATGTATGTATGCGTGTATGTATGTGTGTTTGTATGTATGTGTGTATGTGTGTATGTGTGTGTATGTATGTATGTATGTACGTACGTACGTATGTATGTATATATGTATGTATGGATGGATGGATGTATGGTAGAACCATATAGGTAGGTGTACGTATTTATGTTTATATTTGTATGTATCTACGTATCTATGTATGCCTCTATGCAAGAATATCTGTGCGTGGGAAAGCTTAAAGTCATTCAAGTGTGTTTGTGTGTATGTGTGTGTGTGTGTATACGTGCGCGCGCGCATCTCTGTATGTGTAT
Source organism: Octopus bimaculoides (assembly GCF_001194135.2). Classification (NCBI taxonomy): domain Eukaryota; kingdom Metazoa; phylum Mollusca; class Cephalopoda; order Octopoda; family Octopodidae; genus Octopus; species Octopus bimaculoides. Next base: position 26,957,351 of record NC_068996.1, on the reverse strand, counting down.
GTGTGCGCGTGCGTGAATATAAGCCCACAAAAGTCACGTGGTACTCGTATAGAAAGATAATAGATAATAGATATAATACACGGGACATACGTAACTGGTGAAACTTGTAATAGATATTCTTCTAAATATTTGACTCCCTATCTTGTATTGTGTCTTCTGTTCAAAGAATGTGAATTGTCTTCATATGCATAAACACTCACTAACGAACATACATAAGCGCGCGCGCGCACACACACACACACACACACACACACACATGTACACACATACATGCATACACTATATATATATATATATATATATATATATAGAGAGAGAGAGAGAGATACGTTCATATATGCATAAACACATGTATAAACACACATATATGCATACATATATATATATGTGTGTGTGCGTGTATATCCATACAAACATCTATCCCAATATATATATATGTATATATATATA
>NC_068996.1:26952525-26955368 GCF_001194135.2 Octopus bimaculoides | reverse complement strand
TGGTGGTGGTAGTTGTAGTGATGGTACCGATGGTGGTGGTAGTGGTGGTAGTGGTGGTAGTGATGGTGGTGGTAGTTGCTTCGATGGTGGTGGTAGTTGGATGAAAAGTTTCTTCTGGCAATAATGGTAGATAGTGTTGTTGTTGGTGGTGGTGATAATGCTGGTGGTGATAGTGGTGGTGGTGGTGGTGGTGGTGGCGGTGGTGATAGTGGTGATTGTCGTGGTAGTAGTGTTAATGTTGGTTATAGTTGTTTCGATGGATGAATAAGTTTCTTCTGGCAATGATGGTAGATAATACTAGTGGTGGTGGTGGTGGTAGTGGTGGTTGTGTTAGTGGTGCTAGTATTGGCGTTGGTGATGGTGTGGTGGTGGCGGGTTGTGATTGATCATGTGTGGGTGGGGATGGGATCTGAGCTGGTAATGGTGTCGGCAGAAGTGATGGTAGTGGTAGTGAGGCGATAGTGCCAGTGCTGGCGCTGGGGGTGGGGGTGAGAGGTTATATTTGTAAGCTCAAAGTAAGCCCTGATCCTATACATCTATGTCCAAAGACATTCTAGCCAAGACCATGCTGTTTTCAGGCCATAATCTGTCCCGGACTATTATTATCTGATATGTCATTCATTTAAGAATTCCTTTTTTTTTAAATGGTAGATTGTATTTTGAGATATCTGACTACTATTTCTTGAAGATCAATCATCCACATAGCGACAAGGATTCTACACTCTTTGGTAATAGTTGTAGTTGATGTGGTGATGATGGTGGTAGAAGTGGTTATGATGGGTGATTCTGGTAATTGTCGTGGTAGTTGTGATGGCAGTAGTGGTGGTGATGGTGTTGTTGATGGTGGTAGTCGAGGTGGTGAAAGTGGTGTTGGTGGTGTTGGTGGTGGTAGAGATGTTTGCGAAAGTAAATTTTAACTTATGTGAAAAATATGTAAAAATATTTACTGTTTAGTGCAGCCATATAAGTTTATTTTTTAAACCGATTTTGTCACGTGAGCATTATAGTTTATGTTTAATTAAACGCAACCTGTCACAGCCAACAGTATACCGCTACCACCATCACCACCACTACCATCACTACCACCACCATCATCACCACTACACTACCATCCCCACCACCACCACCATCACCACTACACTACTATCACCACCACCATCACCACCGCTACCACCACTAGAATTTTTACCATCATTCTCCACTACCCAATCCACCATGATCACCACATCCACTGCTACCAACAACGATACCAGTACCAGCCAAAATGACCAGCACCAGCACCACCACCACTACCACGAGCCAAAGAAGAAAAGTTTGACAAAATCGGTCCAGAATTGTGAGGGGGTGGGGATTAATAATATTTCAAAAATTGTTTACATAAAAAGCTTACCCCCATCATTTGCAAGGATGTAGTGGGGGAAAAAACCTGAAAAATCCCCGTCAAAACGGAGAAAATTTCAGCTTATGTGGGTGTGGTGTACTTCGAAAGTTCGCCAAAGCAATCTATTGTGAAAATTTCTCGGCAGCGACGGGATACTGAGCTAGTGTATGTGTATGTGTGTGTATGTGTGTGTGTGTGTATGTATGTGTGTGTGTGTGTGTGTGTTGTGTGTGCGTGTGTGTGTGTGTGTGTGTGTGTGTGTGTGTGTGTGTGTGTGTGTGTGTGTGTGTGTGTGTTTGTGTATTTTATTGTGACAATGTAAGAAGCAACTTCGAGTTCTACAGATTAGTTGACGTTCCATAGTCCAAGAAGAAGAAGAAGAAGAAGAAGAAAAAGAAGAAGAACGAGAAGGAGGAGAAGGAGGAGAAGGAGGAGAAGAAGAAGAAGAAGAAGAAGAAGAAGAAGAAGAAGAAAGTAGAGAGGGTGAAAGTCGCATGGTCTCGTGGTGACAAGCTATAAATGAAGGGAATAAAAGAGAGATGTGTTCTTCCATCGAAGGGGGACAAGTGAAAGATGTAGAATTGAGTTTGGTTTCTGTATTTGTACTTTTTCTAACTAAATTAAGTCAGGGTAAACAAAGGATTTTCCCTGTTATCTTGTAATGAACTTTGGTAACCGCAAATACTCAGTTAAAGAATAGAACTTATCTATGACTGTTGGCTCTCATAAATATCTTAGTACAAATACCGAGAACAATAGAAGGAACTCGTAAAAAAATCTGAATCTTGAATCTTGGCTAAAAATCTAGGAAGCAATTCGCCACACACACACACACACACACACACACACACACCCGCACACACATGCGATGGGTTACTTTCAGTTTCCAGCTACCAAATCCAATCACAAGACTTTGGTCGGCCCGAGGTTGTTGAACCTGGAGCCCTGTGGCTGAAAAGTAAACTTCTTAATATATATAGCTGCACCAACTTAGAGTATAAGAAACTATGAAAAATAATGGTTCTGTTTGATATCTATTAATCCACTTAAAATTCTTAAAACAGTTCGTTTTATGGAATGTATACCGTATAATGTTTATATGTTGAAAGTTAAACGAAGAAACGTTAAGAATATAACAACAACTCAGTTGTAAGAAACCACCACGACAGTAATACGCATAATATTCACAATGCAACCAACAATAACAATGAAAATGGCAACAATAACTACACCGCCACCACCACCACCACCAACAACAATAATGATTACACTACCACCATCAGCAACAGCAATGATAACAGCAATAGCAACAACCACACGAACAGCACCGCACACACCAGGAACAACAGCAACAACAACGTCCGTCACAATAACAACAGCAACAGCAACAACAACAGCCACACATACAATGATAACAACAATGGCAACAACAACACCTTAGAAAATCTCTTTTACAACCCAA
>NC_068996.1:26945806-26949857 GCF_001194135.2 Octopus bimaculoides | reverse complement strand
GATCTGATATAAACGAAATTGTTACAAACACACATATGGACGCACATACTTACATATAAGCACGAACACATAAGTGTGTGCACACATATGAGCGTGCACACATACGAGCTTGCACACACTCACATGCTCATACCGAACAGTTTCGAAACAACGCCAAAACAACGCCAAAACAACGTCAGATCATACATTCAAAATAAATGGAAGTGGAGAGACAAGTTACTGAAGAGATTGCAAGAGTGCAATGAAATAATTTAACAAAAAACTGTATAAATTAATAAAGGACTGAACCAGTGCGTGTCTTTATTACCGGCATAATGCCTCTCCCAAGGTTTAATTGTATTTCTTTCAATACACGTATCCACATCAAGAATCTTGCACACGAAATACACATACGAAATATAACTTTATTTAACCGATACAGGTACAGATTAATATAGTTCTAAAGCAGATTATGTTTAATCTTCACCACTCTCCATAAAAATGTAGAAAATATACACACCGTATAGAATTTAACCAACTTCAAAAACAAGGTTTGTTTACTCAATATAGCATATTGCATAGTGTTAAACATATTTGTGGATTTCTGGAAATTCTGGATTTCTGGTGGCAGGATGAGAGCTCCTTAACTGTAATCGTATTGTGCATATGTTGTGTGGATTATGTTATATCATCGGGTGGTGATTGCATAAACTGATTTGTTGAGTGGGTTGTGTAGGAAGTATATGTTGTGATTTGCTATTAAAAGTTAAGGTGCGTTGCATGTGATTTAAGCTGTGCACAGCAGTGCTATGTTGTTTTATTTTATTTTACTAGATTTTATTTAAATGTATATTTATTTATATATTATTTATACGTATATTTATTTTAATTTTATTTATATGCAAGCAAAAATATTATATTGTATTATATGCTTTCATTGCAGCTTTAAATGTAGCTCCGTCTACCTTGAATATGCGCATTATATTTGCTTTTGTGCATCATTTTTTTTTATTTCATCGAGCGTTTTTTGTACAATGTGTGTTTTGTGTCTACCCGTACAACTTTATATAGAGAATTTTACGCAACTTTTGTTCATAGTACATGCAGTATCTTTCATGTGGTGCTACAATATTAGGGATATCTAAGAGTGCTATGGTATTTGTAGTTGTCTGTCTAACTTGTAGAGTGTCTAGTAAAGTACTTAGTATTCTATCAAACAAGTGGTGTGCATATTGTTTTGAGAGCATTCCGTGTAACACGTGGAGTGCCTTACAATAATATTGTATTAAGAGTACTGTATGGAATATGTTTCGGTAAAACGGAGGAGGATGTGACTGTGGCATTCAAAAGTTCTAGTCAGATGAAAGTGTTACGATTAACGTTTAGCAGCATACTCCAAAGGGGTTCCCCGGAACCCTACAGTTCCACAAAAGGTTCCTAGGGGTTCTGCGAGAAAGAGTGAGATAAGCTAATGCTAATTTCATGATCGTAATATTACTATACATGCACAACATATTGATTATTGTAATATTATAATATAAACATCATCCTGTCTAACCAATTATGTTATCAAAATATATAACAACCACACGCGCGCGCGCGTATGGTATGATATGATACTTACGTGAGCTACGATAAATACAAATGAGAAAGATATGGTGTATAATTTATTTTGTGCAGAGGTTCCTTGAGACATGTAATTTATTTTAAGGGTTACACAAGAGTAAAAAGGTTGAGAAACACTGAGTTAGAGCAGCATTGCAAGTTGATGTCTTCAGGAAAGATGTTGCTGAGAAGGGAATTCCAGGGAGGTTGACGTTCTGGAAGGCGAAGGATTTGCTGGTATTGTTACGGTGGCAGGAAGAATAGCTGTACCTGGGCGAGCTTAGGTGGAGGCTGCATGGAAGTAGCTCGCTCGCCCAGTCTCTGTCTATGTGTCTCACTCTTTCTCGTTCTGTCGTTCTCTCTCTATTTCTCTCTCTCTCTCTCTTTCTCCCTGTCTCCCTTTCACTCTTCCTCTCGCTCTCTTTCTCTTTCGCATTCTTCCTTTTTCTATCAGACTTTGTCTTTCTATAACTATTTCGTTTTCTCTCACACACTCTTAGCTTTCTCTTATATATATCCGCTTGTAGACGTATATACATATATATATATATATATACATACATACATATATATACATACATACGTCAAATGTGCATGCATATACATGCATGCACGTATACACACATACATGCGTACATATATGCATGTACGCATCCATACATGCATATATATACATAACATACACGTACGTATACATATACGCATAATACACACATACATATTCACATGCATACATGCAAACATGCATACGCATATATTCATTCATCGCATGTACAAATACGTACATCATACATACTTAAAGAAATGCATGCATACATACACGCATAAATATAACGTACATACATGCATACTTATATGAATACATACACACGTACATATAAACATGCATGAGTACACACATGTATATCTAAATAGATGCATGTATGCATATATATACATTCAAACATACATACATAAACACGCACCCACACACACATATATTTGCACCTACTTATACTCACATGCATGCATTACACATACACATGCTTACGTACACACACATACATACATGCACGCATAGACACACATACATACATAGATATCTGCATACATACGCTAACACACATATATAGATACATACCTAAATACATACACAGTCGCTTCCCATAAGACATGACATCGTCCTTAAGACATCCTACGATTTCTTATGCAAGAAGGATGCTCTGATGGCCATACCAAAGGCACGAAAAGAACCAGCGAGCATCAGCACGTTTAAAGAATACTGGTGGAACATTCTGATAAAAATAATAAGTTTGTGTAAGCTTAATGTGCCAGATATAGCCGTACGGAAATGGGAGTAACAGTTGTACATTCTTCTAGAGATAAGTTTCTCGGCAGCTATGAATGTCTCATCAAAAATTGGGGAAAGCCGAATATCTATGGAAGCTATTAAGAAAATTACAGGCCTTATAGTCAAACTATAGATTTTCATTTGCGACTATTATGATAGATGCACTGCGCCAGATTAGCATAGAAACCTAGAAATGCTCGGAATCTCCCCACCATCAAAATAAATGAAATAAATAGATAAAAGAGCAGAGCCCACTGATTTACATTTTCCCTGATACATTTGAGTAGAAGAACAATTAAAAGTTTTTAAAGATTTCAGGGATTCTTCATTTGAAGTTTCTAGGTGAACCCGAAAACAATTACTCATGTATATGGAATGCATATATAAGGGCTACATACACTGTAGTGAAATATACACATTCGTGTACTGTTCTGACGCGCACACACCACAAGTGCTAGTTTACCAACAAACACACAGTCATATACACACAACACACACACACACGCACAACACACACACACACACACACACACACACACACACACACACACACACACACACACACACACACACACACACACACACACACACACACACACACGTATACATACATCAACCAATTCAGATAATCGCAAGCCTCAAGAACTGACTTGACGTAAACATAAGAGCATTGCCACTTTGATAGTGACCGGTTTGTATTCTGCAAAGAAAAAAATCCCCTTAAAATAAGAAGCATACATACGCACATTCACAGGCACATGTACGTACATTTGCAAGACCCAGACTGAAGACATCAGCCACATTATTGCTAACTGTGAAAGAACGTCTTCCAGATATCCTCCCATGAAGTATAATGCGGTCTGGAACAGAATAACTAAAATGAAAATGCCTACAAACGAAGTTGAATATATTGAGACCGAAGGGTCAAAAGAATATTGGTGAAACTTAAAAACTAAAACAGCTACTAAGTTAAAACACAACTGGCCAGATATTTTTTTTAGAAATAATACATTTCTAAATCTCTGAGAGAGATTTATGCAGTAGTGATACGATGAAGTAGTTGTATGCTGTCAACTTAATGTGACAGTCCCCTGAAGGGAATAATACTACTGTTGGTTAGACCTAGGAAGCTGCACC
>NC_068996.1:26943423-26945624 GCF_001194135.2 Octopus bimaculoides | reverse complement strand
GTGTGTGTGTGTGTGTGTGTGTGTGTGTGTGTGTGTGTGTGTGTGTGTGTGTGTGTGTGAGACCATTGAAAAGCAGTTTGTAGATCCTGCAGCATAATTAATGCGCTAGAGACGATTACAATATCTGGAACAATGAAAATCTGCAAGAGCTAAGTTGAACATAGAAATGAAGGCAGAGGCGCACGGACAGTCCCTGACTATCACACTATGTCATTCAGGCAACACCTTTTAAACAATAAAGGATGAAATGAGTACATTATATATATACTGAAAAGTGAAAATAATAACATCTTCAGAATAGGGGAAGAAGTCCTGGATAGATACTTTGAATCTACGACTGTTGAATGTGACTCAAGGCTAGCTGGATTAATTTACTTAAGCAAAATTTGGGGCAGAAGCACTCATTATATCACAAGAAAGTTATGTATGGGTAAATGTTTGGCAAACAGAGGATACTCAGGATATCGAGTAGAAAATTAGCCTTTTCAGGATATCTGACAGATACATCTCATCCCACGTGGAAGAATATGCTTTCGTTATTCAGAAAAAGGAAATGTAACCAAAAAGGTCGATTATATCACATTTTCGTGGGAGACATCACGCACGATCAGAGGCTGTCCAGAAATGTCATCAAGGTACTACCTTACTATACGACACAACGTTGTCGCTAAAACAATATGGAATACCATGCATCCCCCAAAACTGAGGCCATCACCTTCCATGTTGATGAAACAACTTTGGCCTTGTTTGGAGCAGGTGAGGAGGGGGTGTTTCCACTGCATGGATTATCTTTTTGTCTCTGTCTCATATGAATGAAGCCAACATTTATCCTGGATTAGGAAACATTCAAAGAAACCGAAAGGGTCTGCCTGAAACAATGTCAGATTTCCCTGTGATGTGATCAGCCTGGTGCGCTTTTGATCGGATATTAGAAGACGTAGCACCCACCGAGCAGAAACCTTCGTCATTCCAAGTTCGTTGTACAGAATATGCTCAACTCTCTCACGGGATATGCTAATAGCATTGACTATGTAATTCATAGTCAATCACCTGTCATCCATCACTATGGGGTGAACACGATCAGTGTTTTCCTTGCTGTTGACAGTTGCAGAATGTCCAAACCCTGGGTCATCTTCAAATTTCAGCTGCTCGCTTTTGCACTGTTGATAACACTGGAGCGTCATCCCCCTAATATTACAACGATGTCAGCATGAATAGCCATAGGGGGAAACACTTTTTCTGCAGGTACTTGATAACATCATGATGCCAAATTTTGTCCATTTTCAAGAGAAATCACTAATGGTTACTTTCGAAGTTTTATTTAAAAGGCCAGGTGCCAGTTTAGCTGGAAAGAAACAATGCAATTATAAATTATAAATAAGAAGAGTTGAAATTAATGCATGCAAGATTTCACACCTCTAGCATCACTCCTTCAAGGTCAGCCTTTAAACGTTTCAGCCCACACTTGTAACAAATACAATCTGCAAGTGGAACAATAAAAATATGCAAAACTTTTCTCAAGTTCATAATCTGAATTTGTTTTTGTTAGCTTCATTCTAAGGAAGGAATTTTATATCTTTATTAGAAACCAGCTCTTTCCACAGAGGAAGAATTTAAATAAAAACGCACACAAAAAACACATACATACACACATACATAATACATATATATACATACTTACATACATATATACATACATACATAAATACATACATACATACACACACATACGTACTCACACATACATATATACATATATACATACATACATTCATAAATACATACATACATACTTACATACATACATGACTTCCTATTTAATGTTGTCTAAATTCCATAGCCTAACTTGTGTTTCTGGGTTGAGACAGCTCTTCCTCGATTGGTGAGAAATTTAAAAGTAAAACCAAGCGAACAAAGAAACAGGTCAACTCAGTTATTGTGATCACACCTATTCCAATATTACTCATAACAAAATGTGTCACTTGCAACTAAGTAACATGTACATTTGCACACATGCATATATATGTATATATGCATGCATACATAGATGCTTATGTATATATATATGTATGTGCGTGTGCGTGTATGTGTGAGTGTATGTGTATATTCATAAACAGATATCCATACGCGAACACATATATATGTGTATATGCACACACACACACACACACACACACACACACACACACACACACACACAC
>NC_068996.1:26927828-26942785 GCF_001194135.2 Octopus bimaculoides | reverse complement strand
AAATTTTATATGAATCTTCAGGGTCCATATGGACCCGGTTACGAGAACCCTTGCTTTATACAAACCTGACTTAACAGTTTGCTTTCGACTTTTCTGTCGGTAGAAGGTGTTAAATACTAGTAGTTTGGTTTTTCACTCACATATGCACACACACACACACACACACACACACACACACAACCTGTCAATTAAGATGGTCGCCCAAGATGCTGGAATAATCGGTACGTAACTGTTCATAAGTTTCCTACATCAACACAATGTGATTATAACAAGTTGAATAAATTTCAAATTTTTACGCTATGTGTTCAAATGAAGTATATGTATATAAGTACGATACAAATAAAATGGAAAATTCTTGAGTTTGAAAAGACCTGCAGCTAACGGTAGAATATTTGCTGGCTTTGTCTATCTGAGGAAAAGAAAATACTACTTCATCATGAAAGCAGCTTTATTTTGCAGAGTAAAGGTTCCTGTTCATCTTTGAAAAACTCCGACAAAGGAGCAAAGATTTTTTGAATGGGAAAATAATTAAGTCGTGTTCCCTTGCTTTTGTATTGCGGAAAACGATAATCTATGATTACGATATGACAAATGATCACAATGAATGAATATTCTGGGTTTTTTTTTTCTAGGAACTAAAGTCAAATTATCTTCAAACCACACCCTACTGTCTTCAAAAGGAAGACCATATTGAATGTAATGTAGGCTTACATACACTATATTTGATTAGCAACTAGGACGGCTTTAACCGCCTTGAACATAGGACTGCTCAGTCAATGCTGATCTTAGTGCTGAACAATAAAATCAGCGAAAACACGTATTTGTTAGGTCGCGTTGATTCGTTCCGATTGATCCGACGTCTTAGTGACAACGGGAGACACTTCGTTACAGGTTATATCTGGTAACCTGGTACTTCGAATCAGTTGGAAAATCGTTTGTTGAGATGGTGTAAAAGGCGAAGAAAAAAAATGCATGTGAAAGTACAGTCGTTTCCAGTTGTGTTCTGTAAAGAAAACTGTTTTGTGCTTTGTTTTCTTCTGCCTACAACTTTATATTCGGTCCTTAATATTTGTTACGTATTAACAAAAATCTCACTCGTAAGACATAAGCAGGAATGTAAAATATGCGTCACTACTAGCCTCACCACTATCTCTCTCTCTCTCTCTCTGTCACACACACACACACACACACACACACGCACACACACACGCACGCACACACACACACACACACACACACACACACACATACTGCTAGCACAATAGATAAAAGTTAATTATTAAATTCGATTAGAGGTTGTGTTAACCTCACGAAGGGATGATTTCATCCCAGGGAATACTGGTTCAATACCTAGTATTGAATAGTGTTATATATATATATATATATATATATATATGCATGCTTATCGCTAAATCCACAAGTTTTTTTTTTATTCTCTGTTTATTTTATGTTATTCCTTTCTGTTGAAGAGCGTAGGCTCGAATCCTAAAAGACTTTCTCACTTTCCCGAGCGTCAAACTAATACACCTGTTTGTTGTTCATACACCTGTTTTTGTCTTTTTTTCTGTAAATTTCAACTATGTGTGTGTGTGTGTGTAAATGTGTGAGCGTGTGTATATGCATATGTATATACTTATGCATATATATATTTATACATACAAATATATAGACACACATGAATTTAACTATATATCTATCAACGTGTGTGTGTGTGTGTGTGTGTGTGTGTGTATAAAGGTGCATGACCTACTGATTAGAGTGTTGCACTCAAGATCGCAAGATCGTGGTTTCGATTCCCAGACCGGCGATCCATTCTGTTCCTGAGGCAGACGTTTCATTTCACGTTGCTCCAGTTCACTCAGCCGTAAATGGATAACACTGCAAGGGGCTGGCACTGCGTTCAAGAATAATGTTGGTCTACTCACCTAGCTAGCGAACAGGCATCATTCGAAAACTACGACAACATGAGGAAGCGCATTGTGGCCAGTGGTGTATAACAGCACTCGATGGTCAGATCGATACAGTAATACAACTCCTTTTGAGTTAATGGAGTCGGTGGTAGTGGTGTCAATTATCGATAGTGTTGACGTTGATGATGCAGGTGTTGGTGATGATGTTGGTGCTGTTGTTGATGATGGTATTGGTGTTGGTTGTGTTGCAGTTTGTTGCGTTGGTGACGGTGGTTTAATTAATTATGTTGGTATTGGCGGCGCAAGTGGCTGTATTGGTGATAGGACATGTGATAGTACTGGCGGTGATTACGCAGGTGTGGAAAAGTCCTCTCGATTTGGGGCTTTCTTAGCCCCCAACTGGCTCCATATGAAATTAGATATTGGCGAAACTTTCGAGTATTTTATTGGATTTGGAAATTCCTGTGCCACCTATACCCTTCCCAAGATGCTGTTAGTTCTCAATGAACTAATTTGTATTAGACATTTTTCTATCTTTTAAACCTCGTTGGTCGTGCGCGCGCACGCACGCGCGCACACACACACACACACACACACACACACACACACACACACACACACACACACACACACACACACCTTCCTCATACTGGTTTAATAGTTGATCACTCGACCATGAACAGGTAGTACATGATTACAAGGTTATCAGTACCATCAGCCTATGATGGAATTTTTCCTAATCTGATATAAAACAACAATGACCAATACCCACTTTTATTTATCTAACTCTGTCTCTCTATTTGTGAAAGCGCGCGGTCTGGTAGTTAAGATGTTGGAGTCGTGATCATAATGTTTTAGGTTCAATTCTTGGTCCGGACGGTGTATCATTAGGGAAAGCGCTTCATTTTACGCTGTCTCAGGTTACTCAGCTAGTTATATATATATATATATGGGAGAATGTACGAAAAAACAACAACAGACGAGGACAGGTGGTGTAAATAACAAAAGGATGTATTAGTATGAAACCCTCTCTCCATGCGGCAGTCACGATCTGGATATCCCGCTGTGTCAAAAAGTGAGTAGAATGAGAAGATACCTTTATCTATTCGAGACTACGCAGGCGCCTAAAACAATTAGCGAAAACATGGCAAATGTTATCAAGTTATGTTCGATTCCGGGTGAGGGCTGTGGGTTTGTTTTTAATTTTTATCTTTGTATTCTAATCCTTTTCAGGCAAATGATACCGTTATTTCCCCAGATCAGTTCTAATTAAGCAAACTTATAATTAAGGACATTCCAGTCGTGAACGTACCTATTTTATTTATTTTTTTTTCAAGCCATAATATACAGCAGACAACGTTATCTAACGCGTCCTTCTCATATTTTAAAAAGATGTTAGGGTGCACTTCGAGGAATTTTTGGTTGCTATTTCTATTATTTAATCTTGATCAAGGCCGTAGATCCAATGACAGAATTAACTGGAGGTAGTTGAGTGTTTCAGTGCCGGAATGATGTTCTGTGGATCTTGCCATACACGACAGGGTGATTTGAATTCAGGACGGCAAGCTGAAAGAAAGAAAAAAAAATTTTTTTTTAAATGGACAAAGTGGAACTCGAAACAATATAGTACTCCCTTCGCCTACAGTGGTAACCTCTACCTGATTATTCATATGGCTCTTACTTCATATGGTTCTGATATGTCAGTGATAGTTAAAGTGTCGCTGACATGGCAACCAGCAACGTTATTACAATCATGTGACTTAAATGTTAATTTAAGTCAGCACCAATGTCAGCGCCATTGTCACCATCAAATCAACAACGATGATTAAAAACAACAAAAATAAACAAACAAAGAAATAGGAGAGAAAAAAATCCCAGCAGCAATATTTACCTGCTTACCAACCAACCAACCAGCCAACAAACCGATTAACGAATAGGCCGAACAAACAAGCTATTACAAAGAAAAATAACACGAAACGTCCCACTTTTAATGTGGACAAGTCCATGAATTTTCGGCGTGGAGTGGGGATGTGGGTGGAGTACAGAAGGTGAATAAGTCAAAGAGATTAGGTCAAAGGTGAGAGTGTATTGACGTATCTAAAGAGCACGTAAAATTTTAATTAAAGCAACTGTGTTAAATAAGTTCAACACGAAAGAGTGTCAGGTGAGTTGACCTGAATTGATGGACGGGCATATTTTGTTATGAATTACCAAGGCGATGACGGCGGCGGAGGCAGCACTAAGGCAGATTAAATACATCATCTGATGATAGCGCGTTCCTCTGGTATAATCGACGACGGCGATGATTGCGTTGTCGTTGTTGCTGCTGTTGTTGGTGGTGATGTGCTGGTAGTGGTGACAGTGGTGGTGTTACGAGCTGATGTTAGATAGCCCCTATGTACAGCAGCCCTTGACTATGCTATTTTTACATATACCAGTGATGCTCTAGCAGTGATTATAGTGATGGCGGTGGTGGCAGCTGTTGTTGCTGCTGCTGTTGTGATCGTTGTCGTTGTTGCTTAGTCTGAAACTAATCTGATTTAGGCTCGAAGCCGTTCCAGCCTTGACTATACTTGTTTCAGCAGTTTGATGCGGTAATGCTGGAGCACCACATTGAAGAATTTTAGGATCTTTGTGGTTTTCGTCATTGTTTACAATTATCTTTAAAACATTTTCTCCATGTCTCATATAGATGCAATTTTTGACACTGAATCCGAATTTGTTATTCATTTATTCCAGAAACATTTTGCAAAAATGTTACACGTGTTCAAAGTTTGATCATTTTCAGAATTCTCAGCCAATCAGAAAACAGCACGCTCACTGCCCCTTCCATCATCAGGGAGGTGGGGCGGGGGCATCGGCATGTCAAAACACTGCAAGAAATAACAGTCAAAACATTAAAATATACTCGAATGAAGTTAACATTAAAACATTCGCGAGCAAATTAAATATTTAAAAGCTACGAACAAATAAACCAACAGGAGTTGCTAGAAATAGCAGTTAAAGCATTGTTTAAAACAGACATTTATTAATTAAAATAATTCAAGAAAGAAAGATTGCAATACACTCTAGGATTTTATAAAATAAACTAGCTAGCCCCGTACCGTCACACGCACACACATACGCACATATACTCACACAGAGTGGAAACGCTGTTTGATTTTTCTTTTCAGCGGTGAATGTTCACCATTCCACTTCCATTGCGCGTTCGCGTGTGCGCGCACACGCACACACACACACACACACACACACACACACACACACACACACACAGCTGGAACGCTCCCATTACAGTTTTCCGTCACCCCTTCCTTCCTTATTCATCTATCATCCCTTCCTTTTTCATTCATATGTTGTGACGGAGAAAAACACAAGAGTATTATCATAGTAGAAGATTATCGTTCCCGTATCTTTCCCTCCTTGTGCGCATGCGCAGCATCTTTGATTATTATGGAAACAGAGTTTTTCGCCACGGTGATGTATAAAATACTCACTTCTGATTGGCTAAAGTACCCAAATTTTGTAAATTTTAAAGGTTAATAACTTTTTAATTATGGATTTATAAGGAAAATACATTTTATTTTCATAATTAGCATACAAAACTTAATCCATATACCAACTTCGAAAACAATTGGAACAAAATTGTAAACAGTGACGAAAACCACAAAGATCCGAATTTTATCCGAACAAATCGACCACAGGACTTATTTGTTTTAAAGCTTAGTACTTATTCTATTGGACTCTTTTGTAGAACCGCTAAGTTACGGGAACGCAAACACACCTACGCCGGTTGTCAAACGGTGATAGGGGGACAAACACAGACACAAAGGCACATTCACACACAGACACACACACATTCAGTTTTCGTCTACCAAATCCACTTACAAGGCTTTGGTCAGTCCGAGGCACTTGCTCAAGGTGCCACGTAGTGGGTTTGAATCCGGAACCATGTTGTTGGGGAGCAAGCTTCTTACCACACAGCCACACTCATGCCTATTTATTTATTTATTTATTTATTTATTTATTTATTACTAAGTTGATAGGGTTTGATGATATGAGAGAGTTTTGGTTGCTAAATCTCGTAGGTCGAGCGTCCACGAAAAGAATTTTGCTGCTGTTATTGTTGTAGTTGTTGTTGATGTTGTTCTTGGTGTTATTGCTGTTGATGTTGTTGGTGTTTTTTGTCATGTTGGTAACATGTACTGTAGTAATAGTGGTGTTTGTGGTAGCGATGCTGGTGGTGGGGATGGTATTGTTGTTGCTTGTTTCGTTGATGTTGGTGGTGTTGCACGAGTTGCGTACCTCGAGGTTATTCCTATAATGTGAAACTAATCAGTCAAACGACGAGAGGCCACCCACAGATGCATCGCCTCAGTTATATCATGTCTATGTCTAGCCGGTGTCATTACCGCCCATTCTTTCCAGCAAGCAACGCCGCATATAATAGGATGCAGCATGACAGTTCAAACGTATTGTATTTTCTTCTACACTTTCTGCTTCTGCATTTAGTAGAATCTGGTAGTGGTAACAGCGGTAACCAGTAAGGTGGAATAGACCAGGACGAGACACTTAAGTTGTTGTTGTTAGTTGACATTCTATCATAAATTTTGGAGTCAGTGAGGATCGAGAGGCTGGATGTTGTTTTCCTTTTGTCGGTGTGTTCCTTGTGCATGCTCGGACTGGGTGGGCCTGCACATTCAAGGCCAAGAAATAGCGTTTGTATGATTTTGCAGTAGTAGAGCTCTGAGAATTTCTATAGGTGTTTAGGAGTTTGGGTTGGCTTTTCATGCAATAAGAAGAATTTGGGGGTTGAAGTTTGTTGCGATAACAAACTGTTATTGTGGTGTTTCACGTTTATTATTTCTGTTTTCCTATATTGCTGGTCTCTAGGCATTGTCTGTACAAAACCTGTCATGGTGTGTAATGTATGGGTATAGTCCATGGTTACTCTAAAGTATCGATTTGCAATCCATTGACATTGACTTTTTCTGTCGATCAAATGTGATTGCTGTGATTTCTCTAATTTTGATTTAGCTATTTTGTTTCTAAGTATGGTTTTACTTCTGCATGTGTGTATGTGTTTGTGTGTATGTGTGTATTGGTGTGTGTCTGTGCGAGCGCGCATGTGCGGTATATTTATGCTGTTGATGTATATGTTGTGGTATACTAACGTTGTTGAGTATCATAACTGATTGTGGTTTTATATTCTCTGATGCTGCTGGTAAATAGCGCGGGACTAGTGGGGATTTAAGTCTCTTATTCAAGGTGATTTAAGTGGGGATCAGAGTGGTTGTGGAGCAAGGTCTGAAGAATGGTGAGAAGAGTGTGAGTATGATATCTTTCATCTTTTCGGAGTTGAAAGTGTCAGTAAATAAAATAGTGGGGCCGATAGTATCTACTAATCCGCTTCTCTCAAAATTACTGGTCTTGTTCCTAAATTGGAAACCATTTGCATATAAGGATATCTGCATATTTCACAGGAGCTGATTAGATATAAGTCAGAAGCTCGTATTGACATAGGCTGAAAAATAGGGGTAAAGTAGATGATTGACGTATCCCATTTGGTAAATTAGAAATTCTGGAAGTTTTGTTCTTATAAACTACAAAGGTTAAATGGACTGATAGATAGTTTACTATCTAATATTTTGCTTTGTTTCTTAAGATGGGGCTGAGTATTTTTGGCGTGAGTAGATAGCAAAGAATGGAGTCAGAAGTTTTGCTGATTTCAATAGAATTAGAATGTTACACGTGAGAAGTGTTTTGTTGTGTGGTGGTGGTTCAGTGTCGTGGTTTGTATGTGAATTGGAATTTCAAGAGCAGGATATATGAATTAGTGATGTCAAGGGTTGGCCCGTGTAGATGTGTGTCAGTATGCATAGAAGGATGGTGGGTGTCTATAATTTCACTTGGGTTTTTTGTTGGATTTGAAATACTTGTTAAAATTTTATCCAGGTTCTTGGAGTTTGACATTGTTGGTGTAACTAGTTACAGATGTTAGTGGTGCAGGGATTCCTTCAAGTCTTACTGAAGAGTTTTGAGTTTATAGATTTTCCTATTGCTTATTTTTCTATGTATATATTCTCTTCAGTTTTTTTAATTATTTGAAGTCTTCCTAAAAGGAAAAAAGCTGGTTTCTAACAAAGATACAAACTACTTCGCTGGAATATAGATAAGAAAAATAAGTCTCATTTTAAACTTGAGAAAAGTCTTGAATATTTTTACTGTTTCACTTATAGATTTATTTGTTATGTACGAATTAGCTGGTTGATCTCTTTTTCTGAAAACCGTAGCTTATCTAGATTCTCACTTAGGCATTTACTCACAAAACCGAGTACATAAATTATTATTGGTATAAATGTGAATTTATGATCTGGATATGGAAGCTGTATCTTCTTTCTCTTTGATTTTCAAAGAGCTGTTCACATCAGCAAGGCAGCTGGCAGCGAATATGGTACATAATTTTTCTTGTCTGTTCCAAAGAACAATATTCGGACGGTTATGCTTATACTTGAAAGACGTTTTGATGAGAATATTCTATCAGTATATCTTGTGTTGATGTTTATGTGTATATTCAAAACAATGACATTCTCTATATTTATTCTTTCTTTTTGGACGGCATTGTATATTTTTTAACGACTATGTCGTGTGTCATAGCGGTGACATTCTTGGACAGCTGCTGATAACATGCATGTCTTTCACAGAAATATCACATAACCTACATTTTTGGTTGCATCTTGGAGCTGCAAGTGCTTCACTAACTTTTTTGTTTATTAAGTACTGAATAGAAATCTCCTGTTCTTCGATTGTAAATGCATAGCCTTCGAAGTATGATGTAATGTAGCTGTCATGAGTCCAAGAGAAGCTGAACTTTATGTCGATATTACTGATTTCTTCAAGTCTTCTGGAAACATAACTATGCATAGTCATTTTTGGTATGCTGGATGTTTCACAGCGAGGTTTTCTTTGAGGTATGTTAGTTTGGTTGTTTTGGGGTTTGTATGGGAGGTCATCTGCTGACATGTGGGATGCTGTTCTCGCTTTTCAGCACTAGGTTTATGCGTTTATTTTTTGCTACAACTGTTTAGCAGGTGTAGGTTGAGAGAGACTACACCGATCTCAAACCTCTGTCTCCTTCGCCTTTTCTTAAGTAGAGCCTGTGGATAACACTGTTTCTGTAGAACTTTCCAGTTGATGTCAGGATCTTACAGGTTTTCATGTGTGTAGGCTGGATTTCCTTTACAGACCAGTCAAGTATTCTAGATGCTGGAATCAGCACTGATACTTCAAATGCATTGTGGGATATTGTTTTGTTGTAAGAGGAGAGTTCCGAATGCCCTGTTTTTCAGGTCACTTAATTTTTATTGACAGCATCTTCGTATAAGTTTTCATCAATTCCCAGGTATTTATAACATTCCTTATGTGCAACAGAGGAGGTAGAGAGACTGTTGATGCTCAGGTTTTAGGTCTGGATGACTGATTTTTCACGTTCACAATCAAATATGAACATTTCTTTTTCGTCAAATCCCATTCTTATGTCAGCTGAAAATGTTATAAATTCCTGTTGCTTTGTTTTTTTAAATTTTGTTTTGGCATTGCCAACATTTTTAGCATAAATCTTGAGGTCATCTACAAAGAAATTATGGGTTACATTAATATCTCTAGCAATTGCAGACCCTAGCTTGTAGCCATTTGATAGCAAGAATGATAATGGATTTAATACCAAAATGGATAGAATTACACAAAAACTATCTTTTTGGAATATTCCCTTTGAAATACTTATAACATAGGAAACAGTTGAAAGTGTGGAAATTGTCAAAGATTCTCCTACGGTAGCGGAGTTTTTCGATCAGTGTTCTGAGTTCGCGCTTTAGAATAATTAGCTGTCCCCCAAGAGCTTGGTGTGAAAAGTCGTTGCAAAGTTTTATTAATTTATACATAAGATGAGCTATGAACCTATTATTCCTCTTCCATTTTAATGGCGGCGCTAATTGTTAATGTTTTCAGGTTATCTTTTCCATCTAGGCTGCTTCTGTTACCACGTATGTTGCAGATTTCTCCTACGTGTTCTTTAAGAGTAATAGTAGCTGTGTATATGAGGGTATTAATATTCCTTTAATTATGATTTCATGATGCTCTTCAGCGATATCTTCGATAACTTTCAACGTTAGAGTCGTTGAATTTTTCCTTAATCCCGTTGAGAGTCGTTTGTCACACAAAGATAGTTTCGAAAAAGTAGAAAAGTTTTCTACGAACTGTAGTTTCAAGATATATCACAATTGAGTATATTCTATAGTTGTCTCTGTCGAAGCACTTACATTTGGAGATACACGAGAATTTAGTGATGGTGGCAGCGGTTTCTTTACATTATTTTCGATCTTTCTTGTGGTGGATTTTGGCCAGTTCTCAATGTTTTGAGAAAACCGATTTGTATCATGAAGGTAAGCCACTATATATATATATATATTTTTTTTTTAAGATGCTTGTTGCAGAAACTCTTTTGCCGTAAAGGTGCTTAAGATTGGGTGAGCTTCGTCCCAATATTTTTAAAAGTTAAATGAGAAGAGTACTTACATCTTCTTAAATAGTTTATTAGTGTTGTAGTACTGATTGTGCTGGCGTTATAAGTTTCAGCCATGATCGTGCTGACGGAATTCCACGTGGTGTAAGGTCTGAATAACTTTATGTTGGTAAGTAAAAGGGGTTTCTCTTATTTATTATTGGAGAAATAAATTAGTTACAGATTCTGGGGTGAATGAGTCGGCATAATTATAGAAGAAAACGTTCCAAAAGGAATTTTAAACAGTTATCTACGCATGCACGTCTGATGTTGACGGCTCCATGTATGTATGTATGTATGTATGTATGTATGTATGTATGTATGTATGTTTTTAATTTAATTTTAATAGATTTCTTGTCAATAGAGAAAGAGTCGGTTTCTAACCTAGATTCAGAGTTTCTTCATTGGAATCTTAAACATCAACAAGGTATTTGTGCATGTTTGTGTGTATGTGTGCAATATTTGTTGTCAGAACATGTAAAGATTTGTATGTTTTGCTTTATGTATGCATTATCACGCACTTAGTCGCATGGCTAAACGTGTGCATATGTATTTAAATGATAAACTTTTGGAAGTTTTACGTATTTTGGCAGTTCCACTGATAGTTTGAGACTAATTTTCTAATTAGCTTTTCCCTTTCTGTCTTTGAGAACCCTAATCTCTCAAGATTGGTACTTTGGCAGCTTGTTACATATCCTAGTGCCCCATGAATTACGGGTATAAATCTGAACTTGTAATCCGAGTAGAGTAGCCCTAAATTTTTCAATAATAGGTGTTTTCTTTTTCGTTGACCTTTAGTTTTATGTTGTCTCTCTTCTGTTCCAAATCACTATGTCTGGTATATTATGTTTGCATTTTATTGAGGTTTTCACCTGGACATTCTACCAGCACTCCTTCATATAATGAGTGGCTACAGCCTCTGCCACACTGGAGGTTCTTATCGCTTTGGCCTCAGCATTATCCTTTCGACGGACTTCATTGTACAGTGTCCTGACGACAAAATTATGTCTCATCGGTAAATAATACCGCAATAATATTTTCAGACGTGCTTATGATGTGAGTAATACCTTCGGTGTTAACTTCACAAAATCTGCATCGTTTATCACATTTTGGTGGTTTTTTCTGCATCTCTGTTCTTTTTTTGCATCAAGAATTTGGTTGTTATTTTCTGTCCTGGGTTGCAAATGCATACCCTTCAAAGTAAGAGTTAGTTGATTCACGATAATCTCTTTGATTTTCTATTTTGCGTTATTCTGGAGCTTTCTATTAACATATACATGCATGGTCGTCTGCTGTTATGTGCTCATCCTTTCATCTGATGACAAGTTGTGCATCGCCTTTGGGCATGTATTCAAGGTTATCAGACACGGAATGTTTCCTAGGGAGTTGCTTTTTAAGTCTTATGATGTTTTCTGTCTCGTGTAAGCGAATTTGGTCAATATGTACACTTCGACTCTTGGTGATTACAAAATGTTGCCAAAGAGATATGATGTGACATTCTAAAGAAGGCTAAATCGATGTTAAGTCTCAGCCGTCTTTTCGTTTCAAGTTGCGGCAACCTATATCACTGTTGATGTGAAAATTACTTGTGAAAATTTGTGATGTGAAAGTTAATTGTGTTGGCCGTATATTTCGGGTTTTCACATCAATGGCTCAGATCTCATCAAGCCTCCAATCCAGTAGCTCAAATGTAACTGTCAGTGCAAACACACTGTGTGCAGAGAGGTGCACGTTTTACTTATCCGATTGTTATATTCTTTAGTGAGGGATAAAAATCAAAAGCTTTCTTAAAGCCCTGTTACATAGAAATCAGGTTCCTCCTATACTACCGCATCCCAGTCAAACAGTTTTGTTTATCAACAATTGTTCAGACTCATCTTCTTCCTAGCTGCTTGTTTTGCTGTGATATTATTATTTTCATAATGGTCTCAGAATAATATGCTTAAATGGGTTGTATATAATTTATACATTAAATTCTGGTATGCAATTGGCCGATAATTTTTGTCGTGTGGGTGCTCTGCTTTTGAGAATCAGTTTTGTCTCTGTAGGAGCTAACCAACGCGGTAAGCTAATATCTCCATTGAGAGCTTGCTGATACCGGTTGATAAGATATGGCATGTATGTATGTATGTATGTATGTATGTATGTATGTATGTATGTATGCATGTATATATGCATGTATGTGTTCATGTATGTATGCATGAATGTATGATGATAAGAAGGGGTCAAAATTGAGCATTTTCCATTTTCTTCTTCCTGTGGTTTTTGGTTACTCTTTTACTTGTTACAGTCATTTGACTGCGGCCATGCTGGAGCACTGCCTTTAGTCGAGCAAATTGACCCCAGGATTTATTCTTTGTAAGCCTAGTACTTATTCTATCGGTCTCTTTTGCCGAACCGCTAAGTTACGGGGACGTAAACACACGAGTATTGGTTGTCAAGCGATGTTGGGGGGACAGACATACAGACAGACAGACAGACAGACAGACACACACACACACACACACACACACACACACACACACACACACACACACATATATACGACGGGCTTCTTCCAGTTTTCGTCTACCAAATACGCTCACAAGGCTTTGGTCGACCCGAGGCTATAGTAGAAGACACTTGCCCAAGGTGCCACGCAGAGGGGCTGAACCCGGAACCATGTGGTTGGTAAGCAAGCTACTTACCACACAGCCACTCCTGCGCCTATTTTTCAGAAATATTTTCTATCAGTTTTGTCATATATGCTAGGGAGTTACCAGCTTTTGGTTTCTTTTATCATTTATCATATATTACTTTATTTATTCCTTTTTTTTTTGCTTTTTCCTTTTCGTTATTCCTTTTCCTTTTTGTTTGATGTAAGTTTTATTGTGTCGAATCAAAATTTCTGCAATATTTTGATAACTTATTTGCTTTATTCGCCAAGTTACAATAGCAGAAGCCTAGTACACAGAGTAGAGGCCATCATATTGCACCATATGAAGTTACATTTTTACAGTTCTTTGATCCCTCACTGATACCAGTTCTTGTCTTTCGAGGCGAAGAACTTTTTCACTGCTTCGTTGATGAAGCATCACGAGCACAGGTTTATATTGTATGGAATTTGATTAATATATATTTGTTTATATTTTAGTTATCGAGGGACGATAGGAGTGGTGTGTGTGTGTATTGATGCAGATCGCTTTGGATATAAAGGAAATTTAGTTATGACGATATTATATAATCTCTTTTGTTTTCTGTATTACCCAATAGATGATAAATACCTTGCAGTCTTCTCCAATTATGGCGCTTGTTGAGTGTTGCTGAGAGTGATGTAAATGGGGTGCGTAACCTACTGGGACGGTTTGTGAGGCGGGTGATTACTGGTACTCATAAACACACGTGTGCAGATACGCAACTACTGCTCATTTCTGTTGACGATTGTATATAACAACCCTCTAGCCTTTCCCACTCTGTATACTTCTCTGGTAAGTTATATTCAATATCACTTGATTTTGTAAACTTAATCAATTTTTTTTTACCACAACAGGGTTGTATCTGAGGAGGACTGCATTGCAGTTTTCTGGCAAGTGGAGTAGCTGTGTAGAGGGTTCCTCGGTAGCACGTGTTTCTGGTTTTCTTATGAGAAGTGGTGGTAGCGACACTCTCGGTGGTGTCGTAGTGGTAGTGGTGATGGTAAATGTATTGTCGGTGTCAGTGTTCATCGGTGTAGTGTAATTGCTGTTATTGATGATGTTGTTGTTGTTGTTGTTGTTGTTTAGTCCTAATTTGTCCCTGATCGACAGAACTTATGATCGAAAGCGTTCTACATCGACAGCATCTCATCGTTTTGCTTACCGAAGGCTGCATTGCTCAACGTATCAAACCTTCTTTAAGATACTGAGTGCGATTGAGAGAGATTTCGCAGTTATTTCTAACAGTCTAGCTACCATATAGAAGCTTCCCTCATTGGCACAAGCATACATAATGCATACATCCATGCATATACATACATAGATAGTGCATACATACATACATACATACATACATACATACATACATACATACATACATACATACACACATACTCATACATACATACATAAAATATATGGTATGATTTGAGGGAGACCTGGCTATTATTTAAAGCGGAGCAAGCGATCTCGTGCTGGCTTCATTTTATTGTCTTTGATGATCGTAACGAGATTAATATTCTTGTTATGATTGTCGTTGTCATCCGTGATTGATTTAATAGACTAACGATCAAAGATCAAAATCATTCGAGTCATGGCCATCCTGTCTTTCAAGCTGCAATATATCCAGTCTTCTCTCGGGTGAAAGGACAGCCCCAAAATATCAGAAATAATTTTTTGCCCTGCCAACACAGACCATAATCAGTTGCTAAGAAATATTTCTTTCTTTCTTTCTTTCTTTCTTTCTTTCTTTCTTTCTTTCTTTCTTTCTTTCTTTCTTTCTTTCTTTCTTTCTTTCTTTCTTTCTTTCTCTCTCTC
>NC_068996.1:26923134-26926898 GCF_001194135.2 Octopus bimaculoides | reverse complement strand
AGTGGTGGTGGTGGTTGTGGTGGTGGTGGTTGTGGTGGTGGTGGTGGTAATTATGGGTTGATGATGGTGGTGATGGTTTGTAACAATGCATTGACAACTGTCAAATTGGCAGCACCAGCAGCAGCCACAGAAGTAGTTGTAATGGTAATAATTATCTCATTAACAACAATGGCAACAGCAATAAACACAAGTACAACAACACACTGCAACAGTAAACACCTTACGTATTAACAAAAACGTAATAATGATTTAGGTGTGTGTGTGTGTATGTGTGTGTGTGTGTGCGTGTGTGTGTGTACATACATTCATACACATACACACTCATACAAAAACACATATACATTCATTAACACACACATACATTCAGAAACACACACACACACACACACACACACACACACACACACACACAGAGTCATCTATGCATCATACTTAATGTAAATACATCGTAAAAAGCAAATTTGCTGAGATATTTGTCCGGAGATAATATCTCTTGTGGACATGCTGTGTTTAAAAACAATATATATATTGCAGTCCTAGTAGCGGCGAGAACACTAGATGCAACATTTCTGCTTCGTTGCGCAGTGTCAGTAGCATGTACTCACAGCCAACTGCATGTTAAGACAAAATCCGCCCCTACCGATACAGGAAAACAGTAAATGAAAAGCCGCCTGGATGAATAAAATCCGTTGGATGCAACAGAAGTAGGATTATTTTTCGGCCAGGCGGTTATTCACAACCACTTGTACTTTTTTTCTTTTTTTTTTGCCAAAATATTGGTTTCTAAAAAAAAAAAGCTGTTTTTAAATTAAACACAAGGCTAGCAATTTTTAAGGGAGGGGCTTAGTCAGTGCCATCGATCTTTGACTGGTACATTACTTGATCAACTCTGTAGAGAGATTAACAGTAAAGTAGGCCTCAGAGTGCTTTGAACTCAAAACTAGAATAAATACCGCAAGGATTTTTTGTCTAATGCTCTACCAATTCTGCTAATCCACTACTACTCAACTATATTTAATAATCCTATCCACTCTAGGTACATGGCTTGAAATTTGGAGAGAGGAGGCTCGTCTATTACATTAACCCCAGTGCTCAACTGGTACTTTATTTGATCGACCTCGAAAAGATGAAAGACAAAGTCGACCTCGACGGCGGAATTTGATCTCAGAACGTAAAGCCAAAATAAATACCGCAAAACATTTGTTCGGCGTGCTGATGACTCTACCAGCTTTCCATCTTAATAATAACCCTTTCTACTATAGTCGCAAGGCCTGAAATTTGCGGGAGGATATTAGTCAATTGCATCGACCCCAGGAATCAACTGGTACTTATTTTATCATCTGCTAGAGGATGAAAGACAAAATTGACCTCGGCTGAATTTGAATTTAAAACATAAAAATGGAAGAAATGCCGCTAAGTCTTTTAAACAGCTCGCCGTCTTAATCATATTTAATAAAGGTTTCTGACGTAGTGTAACGATGCAACTTATTTTATTAAATTTCTTTCTTTCTTTCTTTATTTATTCATTCATTCATTGGAAAAGGGATGAAAAAACTCACTATATGGACCTCCAGTGCATGACTGGCACTTATTTTACCGATGCAAAGTTGAAAGGCAAAAGCTTACCCTGGCGAAATTCTAACCTGTGCCACCTGTGCCTTGGGCATTTTCATTGTTGATACAAAAAGAAAAAAATAGTAGTAGTTGTTGCTATTATTTAGTCCTACTCCGTCAAACCTATAGTGAAAGACGTCCCAACCGTGTCCATACCTGTGTGCTCACATGCACAGTGCTGCAACCAATATCGCATTATACAAGGACTTCTTCTAAAACGCACGCGCGTGTGTGTAAGCGTGTAGGAACATTTTGCTATTCTCTTTTTCTCCAGTAGGTTTAACACCCACGCAAAAGTCTTCTTCCTTCTTTGACTTTCGTTGCCTTTGCTGTTGTCAATCCTGATTGAGCACCCCTGTGGTTAAGGGCATTCTATCCATGACCAGCCATCTTGTTAAACAGATTTTATGGTTCATGTACACTAGATTACATTACCCAATGTGTCTTATGTTAACGGTTGAATGTCATCTTGGGTTAAATTTAGCTGCTATTTTTAATTGGCTGAACGACGACATAGACGGTTTAAAGTGATGATGCTTGTTAGTGATAGGTGCGTAAAACTGTATTATCATACTTGGGTATTTTGTAAACATCCCCGTTATCTTTGACGGAGACTCTCCTCTACAACTACCGTCTGTTAGTGCTCAGAGCATCTCAAGGTAACACTTCTCGCACAACTCTATCATTTGTGCCGTGAACTGATACAGTAGCCTACATGACCTATAATGACAATATGGGATCTTTTTTAAAACGGGGGCCACATTTTTCATTAATGTTTTACGTAGTGCTTTTGGTACCGAAAGACTTTCAAACTTCGTATACTTATCTATTTTGTGTTATAGAACAGAAAAATATTTTTGTATTCGAATTTATTTCATGTAAAAAATTGTCTTATTTCGATAATTTCAACCAATCACTGACGTCCACTCAGCCGATATACATTAAGTGCCGACTACATAAACAAACGATTCTTCGTTTTATTTGCTTTTTTCATTTTAAATTTGCTTTAACCCTAACCCTAACCCTAACCCTAACCCTAACTCTAACCCCAGGGTTAGGGTTAGGGTTAGAGTTAGGGTTAGGGTTAGGGTTAATTGTTTCAGAATCGTTTGTTTATGTAGTCGGCACTTAATGTATATCGGCTGAATGGACGTCAGTGATTGGTTGAAATTACAGAAATACGACAACTTTAACATGGAATAATTTATGGATTTCTTTTTTTTTTTAAGAAGACTAAGAGAAAAAGATGTTTTATATGACACATTCTACCAGTGATCCAAGTTTCAAAGTGTTTCGTTAATGAAAAATGTGGCCCCCGTTTTAAAAAAGATCCACAATATGTATCCATCAACGAGTCGTCATCCTCGTTGACTTTAGCGCAGTGAGAACGGTAGTTATCCGATACATTAATGGTGTAAAAGGGATGGAGCATACAAGCAGTGGTTGTCAAACTGACTAATACCTTCTCTACCATCAATCAAAAAGATATTAGCGATAGTTTCTTACCCCCCCCCTCCTTCTTTATCAGTGAAAAAACAAAATAGACTCTGCAACCGTTTTTCTCCTCGCTGGAAAAATGTTGGAAACAATCATAATGTTATCCAACATGGCAGTTTGTTTGCCGTCTACCTTTTACACACGCCCCTCTTCCACGGACGCCTGACTCTTCCCTATAACAAACACTGGATTAAGCTATGATAGAGAATCGAATCTTGGCACTCCAGCCTGCTGTATACTTTGTAATAATACTCCATATTAAATAAAACAATGGGAAAGTGTCTTCCACAAATGTCTTGTGAATGGATTTGGTAGACAGAAATTGTGTTGAAGTACGTTCTACATGTGTGTGTGCGAATGTGTCCATGCGTACGTGTATGTGTACGTGCTTGCGTGTGAGTTCGTGTTTGTTCCGCAGTACCACTTGACAATCGGTGTTAGTTTGTTTTCGTCTCAGTAACTTAACGGTTCGATAAATGACATCAATAGTAAAAAAAAAATAAAAAAAATACCAGACTTTAAAAAATAAGCGCTGGAGTCGATTTGTTCCAGTATAGCTGCACTCCAAATAATAGATAAAAGATATGAATTCTCCATATTAAGTAATAGCCCATAATAATTTTCCATATTAAACTGTGAGCTGGCAGAATCGT
>NC_068996.1:26921672-26922642 GCF_001194135.2 Octopus bimaculoides | reverse complement strand
CCGACATTTCTATCAAGGAACTTATTTAGATATCCTTAAAAACAGATACAAAATAAAAATAAAAACAAAAAATAGCAACAGATGCATTTCAGTCACTACCCTTGGGCAAAAGATCAGATTCAAAGTGTGATACTCCGCAGTTTTCACACGCTAAACCCAACTCTTGAAAAATAGTCCCTCTTTCAGCGCTGAACTTCAGATGGACTCGTTGACATGCCGTCGTGTAAGATACATTGAGCATTTCAATCTAACAGAGCCTATTTCTCACCAGGTCTGACCACAGCTGATTTCTCCTAGAGAAAGCGATGAGAAGAGAAGTGAAAGACAAAATGACACACAGTCATACAGAAAGAAAGAGTGAGGGAGACATACACAGACGGAAGAGTCAAATGTAGTAATGATACTTTATTTTATCGACCCCTGAAAAGATGAAAGACAAAGTTTACTTCAATGGTATTTGAACTCTGACTGCAGTTATTCATTGAGCCGTAATGAATAACGTAAGATATTCTATTCGACGCTCTAATAATGCTGCTGCCGATTCGCTACTTTGCAAAGATATTGTCCTCTCTCTTAAATTGTTGCTGCATTTTATCTTCCCTTTTCTTTGTTGTCCTCTCATGATTTTCCTCACGGTTTTCCTCTCACGTTTTCCCTCGAACAAATACAGTTTTGTAAGTAGAATTATTACCAGGTTCACCCTGAAGTAATGATGCACTGAATTTTACTGCAACTCCGAACTTTGCACTGCAGAACACTCATTTATTTTCACTATGCTGTAGCTGTTTACAACAATTAGTAGGTTCTTTCCAGCGCCTGGTGGTACCTTATTCACAGGTAGATGGAGTGGGTCCCTTTTTGCTTGTTTTGTTTTGTTAAGAGCTAAGTATTTTGGACCATGGACAGACACATCGTACGCTTATGTAACGATATGAACAGTCGACATTCCTATATATATATATATATATAT
>NC_068996.1:26919481-26920577 GCF_001194135.2 Octopus bimaculoides | reverse complement strand
CAAAAAACAACAGACAAAGACAGGTGGTGTTGAAAACAAATAGATGTATTAATATAACGCTCCGGAATTGAAAAAGTCTTTAACGTTTCGAGCCTACACTCTTCTACAGAAAAGAACACGGAAAGAAACAAGGAGAGAAACAAGGAGAGAGAAAAAAAGGAGAGAAAAATGTGTGTAGTGGTCAGTGATCTATCATGGCGAATGTATATATACAATTGAAAACCGAGAGGAGGGTGGAGATTTATTCACATCCCAAACCTTTTTATTAAAAAGTTTTCTATACCACATATAACAATGACCAACATATATTTCTACTGCAGCAACAGCACATTGCTTTGTATGCAATTAAGCATCCTAGTCGCTGAAATTTCATCAAAGGTCCATCACTTACGGTGTTTTCAAAGTGAACTCATTCAAACAAGTTTACTGGGTTGGCATTCAGTTGAAGGTGATAGCGTTACTTTTTAAATCGAATTGAATTCTGATCTTATGATCACCTCTACTGGTATTACAGTTGAATCGTGGTTTTAAAATGTTTATTTATATTACAATTAATTGTAGCAGTTTTAAAACCACGATTCCTCTGTGATACCAGCAGAGGTGATCATAAGATCAGAATTCAATTCGATTTAAAAAGTAACGCTATTACCTTCAACTGAATGCCAATACAGGAAGCTTGTTTGAATTAGTCCACTTTGAAAACGTCGTAAGTGATGGACCCTTGATAAAATTGCATACAGAGCAATGTGTAAGTTGCTGCAGTAGAAACATATGTTGGTCATTGTTATATATGGTGTAGAAAACTTTTTAATAGAAGTAAATTTAGATGTTAATAAATCTCCGCTCTCCTCTTGATTTTCAGTTATATACTCTATGGAATATCTGCAGTTCTGAATAGGAACATGGAATTACACAAGTGAAGCTTATAAGTATCAGTTTCTATTTATACTTGAGATCGATGCAATTGGGCTGTTGTGGATAGCTTGCATCTATACCATTTTATGTGATAATTCAGTACCCGCCAGGATAATTTAACCCTTTTATACTCTTTATACACACACACACACACACACACACACACACACACACACACACA
>NC_068996.1:26912969-26917931 GCF_001194135.2 Octopus bimaculoides | reverse complement strand
TATATATATAAATATATATATATATATACTTTATTAAAAAGCAGCAAAAAATCACAAAAACTTTTACTCACAGTTTCACGTTCCTGTTCGTCGGACAGTTTTGTTTAGAATGGAACAAAAATAAGGTTATAAGCAAGCATATACAATTAATTTAATGGATACACATTTGAAAATGGTTTCGTTTCATTGGTCCTTTCAACTAACGGTTTTTACAATGACCAGTTAGTTGCATGCATTGAACAAATTTCGGTATAAAATAATCTTATAAAATCGAAGAAAACCTTAAATCAAAAATAGCTTATAAAGAAGAGTGTAAATACCCAAGGTAAATAATTATTTGTAAAATATTAACCAGTTAATACATTAAAAGTTATATCCGTTTAACAAAATTTCACGTTGTATTACATATACATTTAGCAGTATATTCACATATCAAACCATTTATAATATACATATGTACACTAAAACATACAGACGCATGTACATAGCTACATACATATACAGACATATATAGGCAAGACATAAATATATATACAAATGCATATATATACAAATGCATATATATATACATACACACACACACACACACACACACACACACATATATATATATGTATATACGCACACATGCACGAGCATAAAATCTCCTGGCATATGCTTATACAAGTTAGTTGTTACAGGTGAAAGAAAGAGAAGGAAAAAATCAGAAAATATTAAGTATAGGGAGGAGGAAGAAAACAGTGGAGAAGAAGAAAAAGAAACAGAGAACTAGCGGGGGAAAGGGGAAAATAGATAGGGGCAGAGAGTTATAAGTAACCAACAAAGTTTGGATACTTTATATAGCTTGCGCAACGAACACATAAAAACGCACACTTAAAATTATATGTATATGTATATATATATATATATATACATATATATAAATATATATAATACAAATAATAAATGAGTATATGCATATATACGTACATGTATGTACATACTTACATCTACCTGTAAATATAGATGCATACCTGGGTACAGGACATTGCAAACAAAACGTAGACAAAATGATAAACAAGTACAGAAAACACACAGGCCACATAGAGAACATTTCCTTCATCAGCTGCCACCATTCAACACAGGCGTTTCGAAGAGTTAAGGCAAGACATCCTTAAAATGGCTCTTCCCACGCACCACAAATTAAATTTAAATTAAATTTAATTCCAATTAAATTTGTACCGTGGAGGAATGTAGTGGCGGACAGAAAACAAAACAGGAAAACGAAACAGTGAGAACAAACAAGAAAGGCTATACGGCCAGACGTGGAAAAAAATATGTGTATACTGAACGCTGTGAAGCAACGAATTGGAAGGGAGACGAAGAATGTTCGTGTGAGCTTCGCAAAAGCGAAGATATGAAAGGAAGAGAAGTAGCCAGACACATGACCAGCGAAGGGTAAGGAGAAAGAGTGGTAGAGGGAGAAAAAAGGGGGATGAAGTAGAAGATAGGTGAGCAAAGAGAGACAGGGAGGTGGAAAGAGATATAGTAGAGGAGGAGAGAGGCGGAGAACAACAGATGGAAGAACGAGAGGGGGAGAGAAAGATACAAAGGTAGACAGAGTCGCGTCAGAAAAATAAAGTTTAAACTTACTTGCAAGGAAGACGCCTGCGTTATACACACATATGAATACGCAAACAAATATACAAAAATACAAAAATATGTATGCAAATACATGCTCACATATATAAAAGTATACACACATATACATACACATTTATATATGTATGCATATATACACATGCACACACGCATATGTATACGTACACACACATACATGCATATGCATACATATACATACCTACAATACATACATACACATTAATATATAGAGACATATCTACATCATAACGTATATATGCAAACAATTTTTAAAAAATGTTCGGTGAGTATATCAAAATGGGAAATAAGGAAATTGTACATTAATTTGATGTAACATAACTCACATACGTGAGTAAAAAAATAAAGATAAAAATAAAAATAATAAAAATAAACCTCGGTGAAGCTTAAGATTAAAATTAAATTTATAAAACAGTCGAAGGCTTTTTTAAAAATGAAGTCGAAATATACATTAGCGTTGCGATGCAAAATAACTATACCGTGTAAAGTGAAATTCAAATGCGACAGTCAAAAAATATATTTCGAAAGTCAAAACATTTTACCCATACGGTATTTGGTCAGTTGACATTTTATATTTTGTGGCGTGCCTGCAGGAATTTAAGAGCTCGCGTTTCTGGTTCAAAGCGTTTTTATCCTGGAACAAGATGAAGACCTTTTCTGAGAGGCAAAGATTACATTTCATAGGTCTTCTATAAGCTCCATATTCCTTTCTAGAATTTTCCAGGTTACATTGAAAGGACGGGTGTTGTTCTCTTTCAATTCCCAGACATGCTTTGCAAGACTAGTCGCTGTCCTGTTCTCGGGGTATCGGAAGGAATTTCGGTGAGAATAGAATCGAGTCTTGATTGAATTCTCTGAAGCCCCTGTATATATATATCCTGTTTTATATTCTTGCGAGCCATCTACTTGCACTTTGGCTCTATAAGCAACACCTTTTTCAAGACATTTTCCTTCCAGCAGACAGCAAGTCTCATCTTTGAAGTTGCAGTTCCTCAGATTAGATTTGGCACTGTAGTTGTTTGTAATAATTTTTGTGTTATGCTGGCTAATAAAAGAGGCGAAGTTTTTGCAACAAGAATAGCTAATCTTCAGCGTTCTCCTATTAAATATTCTATAGAACTTATGGCTAGATTGACAATGCTTAGAAACTAATTTTAAGAATTCCTTACCTATATTAGTTTTTACGGCCATATGTGGGGTTAAACCACAAAACCTTCCTAGTTTTAGTTCTATGTGGCCTATTATTTCTAGAATTAACTTGACTAAACTGGATCTTCTCCGAGAATCCACTTTTCCTTAATGCATTATTGTAATACGGCGCAGCATTTTTAAATGCTGTCTCATCCGAAGAAATTGATGATATACGCCTTCCTATACTACTAACTATGTTCTTAAGAATTACGGGTGGATGATTGAATTCTTTGCTAATATAACGTAGCTTTTCATTGGGCTTACGGTAGGTTTAAATTTATCTAATTGTAAATCTAAGTTGATATCTAAAAATCTACGCTTTTAAGGTTACTTTCTATCGTAATCCGTAAGCTCATTCTTTGGAAGAAAGTAATCAGATTCTTCCTAAGTTTATCTAACTCATGGCCGTTTAAATTATGGGTGACTATAAGACCATCATCTCTGTATAATCCTGCATCTATAAAAGGGAATTCTAGATGCAGATTATGCAAAAATTAAGCTCCTGTAAGAACACATGACTCCGCCCCATCATATGCCCCCATCGGTACATCGAAAAGTGAATCCTCACTCTTTTTGATTCAGACAGAATCTTCGTAAAAAAAGAAGGGATTTCCTTGCATGTAGGATAATATCTATTTCAGAGTTATTGATTGTGACATACTGCTTGACGAAGTCTAATGCTTTTAGAAGCAAAGGCCTAGATATTGACGGGTAAAAGTCGACAATATCAAACTGCGTAAATTTGCTTATGGTTAATCCCTTTGAACCAATCTATCACTGACTTGCTGTTTTTCCAAACCCGTAAATTTAATTCACTATCTAACTTGCTTAAAATACGATCTAAAATATATTTGCTAATAATACCTATTTCAGTTTTAGCTGGATTAATTAGTCTACATTAAACACGACCGTCACATGCTAGAAATAGCAGCCAAATCTTCCTCTAGTAACACCCTACCGTTTTAAGTAAGAATGCAATGCATAATGCATTTCGAGGTTACACTCTGTTCAAAAATAGAAGAGACGGTCACAGCTGGAATGCCTTAGATCATAAAAATTGCTCTGTAGCGTCGTTGGGGGTTGAGGTGAGCGATGAGGTCAATCCGCCCCAGCTGATGCTTTTATAGAGTCGGCAGTTTTGATTTCGTTTGTATAAGCCTATAATAGGGACGGAGAGAGGGATCGGCAAATACAAACTATCCCGGTCGGCACACACACACTCTAGCTATGCTACTCAGCAAAGATGAAGTGTAAGTACAGTGTAGGCGCTCGTTCAGAACTCGCATTGATTCCTGAAGGTGCTGCTGCAAGTCAAATAAAAAAACTTTACAGTTAGGAACGTACGAAGGAAAGGTGCTACCTGCATCAGGACACGTGACACTTTTCACTCTTTGCCCCGCCCGCGTGCGACTAACACTGAATTTAACGACGTGGTTTCTACATGAATTCTTGACATATTAGACATAGCAGATAACTCTTTTTTCAAACTACACCATATAGAAAGAAGCTTAAATGAGGAAAAGTACACTTCTAATGATTTTGTCAGTTTCCTACACCCGTAAAAAAAAAAACAATGTTGGTGGTCGTATTTGGAACGCCGTTTCATTTTAAAAAATGTACGATCATGGCCGACATGAGTCCTTAACAGCAGTAGCAACAGCAACAGTAGCAGGAAAACGGCAACGTATTCCACCAAAACACTCGGTTGCCGTATCAGTCTGACATAGGTTAAGCTCTTGTAACCTACGCACACACACATGTACACAGGCACACACACATACACACACACACACACACACACACACACATGTACCAGGTACACACACAAACGCATACGCACACACAGACACACACACACACACACACACACACGCACACATAAACGCACACACATGTTTATGTGTGGATGTGAGCGTGAATAGTAAATCTGAAACGTCCCTGCAGGCTATGGTCTACACCCGTCTCACCCACTCCTCCTTTTCCCCCCTCCCTCTCGCTTCCTCCTACTGCTGTCCATTACCCTCTTTTTCTTTCTGTTTTCTTTTCGCCTTCTCTTATCTATCTATCTATCTATCTATCTATCTATCTATCTATCTATCTATCTATCTATCT
>NC_068996.1:26911162-26912264 GCF_001194135.2 Octopus bimaculoides | reverse complement strand
TATAATAAAAAGATATCTATCTATCTATCTATCTATCTATCTATCTTATCTGTCTGTCTATCTATCTATCTATCTATCTATCTATCTATCTATCTATCTATCTATCTATCTATCTATCTATCTATCTATCTATCTATCTATCTATGTTTACTTTTACTCCGTCAGACATAATGGCGATATATTACAAAATCTGGAGTTCAGTTGTGTCGTGTCCTATCAATATCTTACAGAGTTTATTGTTAGAGAACATTATTGAAAAGTCGTCCAAAACAAAACCAAACAAGACGAATAGAAACTGTGAAAGGCCGTGTTAGGTGTTCAACAAAGTTGTTGAGCAACATCACAATTATGACCAGTCAGTTTACCTGCTCAAGTAGATCTGAAAAGGAACAACAGCATTCCACATTATATTTGTCAAAACAAGCTTGACATTCTGTCTGTTCATCTGTCTGCCTGTTTGACTGTCTGCTGCCTGTATGACTGTTTGTCTGACTGCCTCTTTGCTTGTCTAACTACCTGTCCGTCAGTCTAATTTACTCGCTGCTTGCATATAGCTTCATGAATGTGTGTACGTATTTATTTGTATAAGCATTTGCGCGTGTATGTGTGTGTGTGTGTGTGCGCGCGCGCGTGTGTATGTGTGTGTGAGTGAGTGAATGCATGCATGCATGTATGTGCGTACCTATGTATGCATGCTTATATATGTGTGTGTGTATTACCTTTCTCTTTTGTTTATTTCAAACAAGCATTGGACTACAGCCATGCTGGGGCATCTCCTTGAAATGAAATAATCTGAGCAATCATGTGTATATATACGTACACATACACTTCCATATATATATATATATATATATATAATCAAACAATAAGCAACACGGATTTCAAAAGTGATTGCAGTACGCACGTTTCATGCTACTTCAATTTATTTAAGTAATGCGAGCATTACCTTAAATGCAATATGAAGAGCAATCTTCAGCTGCACGAAAAAATGTAGAAAAAAAGACATATTACAAATGTGGCAACATATTAAAACCAAGTGGGAGAGAGCAGAGGAAGAATATATAAGTCCATCTTGACATAGCAGGGTCTATCAGGCTAGTAG
>NC_068996.1:26909534-26910388 GCF_001194135.2 Octopus bimaculoides | reverse complement strand
ATTTCCTGTGTCCTTATGTTTGCGAGGGGGAGACAAACTCCTCCACTCAGCCTAGCCAGCATTCAGGGACATGTTTCTGAGCCTTTGCTCGTCATCAGCCTGAAGTAGCACGACCAGCTTTTTGAAAAAGTTTGTCAAACTCTCGCAAACATATATTATTTCAGTGAAACACATTCACTGATTACAAAAACTAGAAATAATACATTTCTAAATCTCTCAGAGAGACTTAAGCAGTAGTGGTGCGATAGTTGTATACAATGTGTCAAGGCCGACAGGAAGCGGTCCAGCTTCCTAGAGCTAAATAGCATATGCATGTATATATATGTATATATATACATGCATATACATATATTTATATACATGCATATACATATACATATACACACACACACACATAATATATGTATATATATGTGTGTGTGTGTGTGTGTGTGTGTGCATGTATGTATGTGAGATAATAGTTTCAGTACTAATACTAAAAGTATATAATAGTGAAAGGATTAAACTAAAAGTATTATCTCATATTACAATAGAGAGATGTCAATGTTTTAGTTTTGACGTGTAATACTGAAATAGCGTAAGAGATAAGAGATCGCTTAGGCTCGCATTAGGTAAGAAGTTGACACTGCATCGACTGCAACAAGTTGACACTGGCGCAGGAATGGCTGTGTGGTAAGTAGCTTGCTTACCAACCACATGCTTCCAGGTTCAGTCCCACTGCGTGGCACCTTGGGCAAGTGTTTTCTACTATAGCCTCGGGCCGACCAAAGCCTTGTGAGTGGATTTGGTAGACGGAAACTGAAAGAAGCCCGTCGTATATTGTATATGTGTGTGTATATATATATATATATATA
>NC_068996.1:26901326-26907567 GCF_001194135.2 Octopus bimaculoides | reverse complement strand
ACATTATATACATGCAAAAGTCAGTTTTGAAAAATTAAATATCTAATGATTTTCTCATTTAGATCTACTTGTTGAACGCATATACGCATCCAACGCGCGCGCACACACACACACACACACACACATACACACACACACACGCACACATACACACACACGTATTCTTTTATTCTTTTACTTGTTTCAAGTCATTTCACTGCGGCCATACTGGACCACCGCCTTAAGTCGAGTAAATCGACCCCAGGACTTATTCTTTGTAAGCCTAGTACTTATTCTATCGGTTCTGTTTTGCCGAACCACTAAGTTACGGGGACGTAAACACACTAACATCGGTTATCAAGCGTCCTCGTAACATAGCGGTTCGGCAAAAGAGAACCGATAGAATAAGTACTAGGCTTACAAAGAATAAGTCTTGGGGTCGATTTATTCGACTAATGACGGTGGTCCAGTATGGCCGCAGTCAAATGACAAACAAATAAAAGAATAAAAGAATACGTGTGTATGTGTGCTTGTTGAACGCATATATGCGTGTGTGCATGTATATATTCTAAATTTACTTTTAGGAGTTGAAACGCGCGCGTGTGTATGTGTACCTCTCCAAGTAGATCTAAATGAGAAAATCATTAGATATTTCATGCTTCAAAACTGACTTCTGCATGTATATAATGTATGTAAATACATATATATGTAGGTGTGTAGTGACGTAATGTACCCATGTGTGTGTGTGTGGGTGAGAGAGAGAGAGAGAGAGATTCGTTCTGCTTTTGTGCAAGCTGCACTCAAAACTTTTGCACGGGCATTGCTGACACTACCTGTCAACGATGGTCATGCTCGTCTAACGAGTAGACAGCCATTATGTGTGTGTGTGTGTATGTGTGTGTGTGTGTGTGTGTCTGTGTGTGGGTGTAAGCGTGTGCGAGCGTGTGTGTATCATATATATATATATATACAACAAATAAGATGGCTGGTAGGTATATATACACACATATATATGCACATTCGCATAGTGTTCCATGCGCAAACAAACATACATATGTACATATTTATTTGTTTGTATGAATGTGCCTGTAAAATATGAAAATAGGACATAATATTTTAGTAAAGAGTAAACAGCAAATCGACTGGTTATGGGCTTGAATTTAACGAAATGGTTTTAGGTCATAGTTTTGTCATTAATAACAACAATTACACCATCAAGTGCTTCTAAATTTACGAACGTTGAAATAGAATTTGAAAGCTTAAGATTTTTCTCGAACTAATGATCAATTTCGGAATGTTTGATGGTAAAAAGGCATAATAGTTTGTGTAGAAAATAAAATATAGTTGGAGGAATGAGAAGTTGCAAAGTTAAGTTATGAAGTTATATAAGACGGAATAGAATTACGTAGTAAACAGATATGATAAAATTTGTTACGCCTATCGAGTATTAATTGGAATAAAAACGACAGTAGAAAAACTAAGATTAAGAATCATATGCTTTCAACATAGGAGAGTTTTATTTACTTTGTTTAGCTTACCATATCATAATTTGTGAAGAAAGAAAATTAGGTTAAAATGATTGATTGATGATGTTTGTTAAGTTAAGCAAAAGTAAATATATTGTTACTAGAATGTAATGACAGTATTTATTAAATTGGATATTGCAAAAATATGTACGTTTAATATTATAATAAAACATTACTCTTTTACTCTTTTACTTGTTTCAGTCATTTGACTGTGACCATGCTGGAGCATCGCCTTTAGTTGAGCAAATCGACCCCATGACTTATTCTTTGTAAGCCTAGTACTTATTCTATCGGTTCTCTTTTGCCGAACCGCTAAGTTACGGGGACGTAAACACACCAACATCGGTTGTCAAGCGATGTTGGGGGGACAAACACAGACACACAAACATATACGCGCGCGCGCACATACACACACATATATACATATACACATACATACGACGGGCTTCTTTCAGTTTCCGTCTACCAAATCCACTCACAAGGCTTTGGTCGGCCCGAGGCTATAGTAGAAGACACTTGCCCAAGGTGCCACGTTGTGGAACTGAACCCGGAACCATGTGGTTGGTAAGCAAACTACTTACCACGCAGCCACTCCTGCGCCTGCTATTATAATATGGGTAAAACGAAATATTTCATAAATAAAATAACTATACATATTAAAGTGTATATGTATGTACGAATGTATGTATGTATGTATGTATGTATGTCTGTCTGTATGTATGTATGTATATTCATATATCGGTATATAGTTCTGTTTGTCTGTACGTATGTATGTACATATATATGTGTATGTGTGTGTGTGTGTTGTGTGTATGTGTGTGTGATATGTACGATAAATCAGATATATTATCGTGTTTAACTTTACATATGACAAACATTTGTCATACTCTACACATTTTTATGAGGAGAATATATCAAGCAATTTAATATTTTTGTACTGCAAAGAAAACAAAAGATTTATGTATGTGTACAGCGATATGTGAATGTATGTATATGTGTGTGTATGTATGTACACACACACACGCACAAGCATATACTGAGAGAAAATGAGAGAGTGTACTCTTACATGGACACATCATACAGAGACATGCATGTCCATTTATACATACTCATAGATGTAAATTTATATTCCACTTGAACTACAATACAAACCTCAAAACATTTCCATAAATTTGTTGCATAAGTAAAGAAAAGAAATTGAATGCAACGGGCAAGGGTCTTGCGTTTGCTTCTTCCTGTACCGAGACAAAGGTTATTTTTTTTCCCACGATCTCACTGACATTGTCTTCCAGTAATACGAATGAAAAAAAATGTTATCAACAAAAATAAAATAAAAAAAACAACAAAAATTCATCCGTTGAACTACATATTTTCCCAATTATTTAAACATTTCATGAAAGACAGATTGATTCTTACTTTTCTTACTTCCGGTTTCCTTTAACTATCTTTGTTGAAGCCTAGCCCTGACAGAAATTTTAAACTGAAACTTTCAATTTTGAATTAAACGTTTTAATTACGGTTAGCTTGAACAGCCTACACCCTACTGAAACGTTGAACTTATAAGCAAGCCCTAATTAAAGCATTAAATAGAACCCTCGTAACTCTGGTACTCCGTCGGTTACGACGATGAGGGTTCCAATTGATCCGATCAACGGAACAGCCTGCTCATGAAATTAACGTGCAAGTGGCTGAGGACTCCAAAAACACGTGTACCCTTAACGTAGTTCTCAGGGAGATTCAGCATGACACGGAGTGTGACAAGGCCGGCCCTTTGGAAAACAGATACTACTCATGTTTGCCAGCTGAGTGGACTGGAGCAACAAGAAATAAAGTGTCTTGCTCAAGGATACAACACGTCGCCCGGAATTGAACTCACGATCCTACAATCGCAAGTCGAATACCCTAACCACGAACCACGCACCTTCACAACAGTCTAGCCCTAAGTGAAATATAAAACGTAACCCTAATTCTAAACCAAACATCAGTACTGTCATCATTTTGAAGGGGCGACGGATTTGACGGAATCATTAGAGGATCAGACAAAATTCCAAACAAACGCAAACACATAACAAGGACTGAAACTGATTTAAAAGAGAGAGATGGTCTCCTATATTGCAGTCTGTCACAAAGGAATACACATGTTCATATTTAAAAAACAAAAACACTCATGTTTTCTAAATATCCTGATGTTTTCTCATTCACTTAAACGATAAAATCGCGATACACATGTAGAAAATATCTGGATCATAAAATGTGCCACGGTATGGTGTCTGAAAACTTTTTGGTGGAGAAGTCCAGCAGCTGATAAGAACTGAAATATCTTCTTTCCATGAAGAAGAATTTTGTCTTTGTAATGCAGTTTTGTCTGGAGAAAATGCATTTATTCCAGCTTTACGTTCTGAGTTCAAATACCACTGAGGTTAAAAAAATAAAGTACTAGTTGAGAAATGGGGTCAGTATAATCGACCTATCTCTCCCTTAAAATTGCTGGCCTTGTGCCACTTACGTCTGGAGTTGCTAAAAGCGATCACTAGAGCTATGAGGATGAAGCTAATGTAAGGACTTCAAAGGACTATCTCTAGTACAGTTAATGACTAGAACAGGTGAGGTACAAGACTATCATAAATGTAGGTATAGGTAATGCCTGCTGGAGAGGAATTAATCATAATCGAATGATGGTGATATAAAAGAGCTGATAGAATTTGGATCGGAGAAGGCTCTGTTGTTGCACACTGCATAAGAATGGCATAACTTAAACCAGTTTCTCATATTTTGCTTCGACTCACTAATGAACCCACTCGGCCAGACGAGGCTGAATGCCCGAAATAAGACTGGTTACAACATGCACACATGCACACATGCACAAATGCGCACGCAGATACAGACACACACATATACACATACACACATGCACATAGACTCACTCACATGCACACACACACACACATCCACGTGTGCATACACATTTGAAACAGTTAAAGAAATTAAGGCAAACAGAGAACGAATTCTTTTTCTCATTAACAAATTTGCCGATGATTCAATGTAAACAGCAAATGCAAGAAAAATCGGCTGGACGAGTCGTGGTACAACATCTATGTGCTGTCCTAGGACTACATAACAATAACTATAATGATAGACTAGAGACTCCTCTCCCCAAACATTTCAGACCAAATGAGGTAGCTTATATGCAACTGTCCATTACGCATTAATCCAGAAACCTGAGATACCCAACCACTGCATTACATCAACATCACAACAGCAACACTGGTACAATTAACACACTCCACGCAGCGCATACTCTACATTATCACCACTCGGTGCTTAATCAAATAACCCTAACCCTAACCCTAACCCTAACCCTAACCCGTCCCACTCATGCGCTGTAAAATCATTATCCAAGAAAATCATACAACTCACATGGTACATACTCTACATAACAAGTAGGTTAAACACTAAAACAGTAGCAGAAAAAACCCCCTCATAATTAGTATTGTGTTAGCAATATCACAGGTGATTTTTAAGGCGGCGAGCTGGCAGAAACGTTAGCACGCCAGGCGAAATGCTTAGCGGTATTTCATCTGTCTTTACGTTCTGAGTTCAAATTTCACTACCTGCAGATGTTAGTGTCTGTGAATGAAAAAATAATATAGAATTCAAGATACATGCGCACGCACGCAATCAAACACACACACACACAGAGCAACAACAACAACAGCAAGAGCAAAATGCAATTAACTTATTTTTCACCATTTCTTGTGGTGCCTCTAGCGATCTCTTGCGGAACCTTTGGTTTCAGGGTAACTCCGGCTGGAAAACGCTGGTTAGACAAAATTTTACTGACGACGAAGTCTAAGCAGATATCATCATCATCATCGCTGCCGTTGCTAACGTTGTCGTCATTCTTCACCTCTCTATAAACACATATCAGTCATCATGTTAGATTTATAAACAAGAATAAAATGTTATATGTGTTAATGTATGCGCGCGCGCGCGTTTGTGTTTAATCATGTGTGCCTTCATAATAAATGCTTTTTGCCTGTATGTCTCATGCTAAAAATCCCGAAAATAGGTTAGTCAACTTGTCTCATCCTGCACTCTTCAAGTAGGTTAGCAAACTTTTGTCCAAGACAATCAACTTTTGTCATATTTCTTGAAAAGGTCGACTAGACATTGTTAGCATTTAAAAGGACACGGCCTATTGTCGTGTTTTTGGTTAATGCAGTAGTTGAACAAACAACCACAAATGTTATTTCAAATCAAAACTGGTATGACTTAAAACTGCCATCAGGTTGTCTTCCCTTGTACACAAACCTTCACATTTCCTTACTTTTTCTGAAACTTGTATTGTTATTGACCAAAATACTTTAGATATCGAAAACAGTGCTAGAAGTAATTTCGTGCGTATATGTGTACGTTTGTGTGTTTCTGTGCCTGTGAGTCTGTATGTATGTGTGTGTGTGTGTATGTATGTATGTATGTATGTATGTATGTGTGTATGCATGTGTGTGTGTGTGTGTGTGTGTGTGTGTGTGTGTGTAGTTCAACTTTACAGAAAACAAAAGACGGAGAGCTGGCAGAAACGTTAGCACACCGGGCGAAATGCTTAGAGGTATTTCGTCTGTCTTTACGTTCTGAGTTCAAATTCCGCCGAGGTCGACTTTACCTTTCATCCTTTCGGGGTGGATAAATTAAGTACCAGTTACGCACTGGGGTCGATGTAATCGACTTAATCTCTA
>NC_068996.1:26899792-26900958 GCF_001194135.2 Octopus bimaculoides | reverse complement strand
GTATGCGTGAATGGGGACGAGTGAGTCTAATGTGAGTGTGAGAATGAGGGCGAGTGATTCTAACGTGTAAGTGCGTGCATGTGTGTACGTGTGTGCGTGCGTGTGTGTATGTGTGTGTGTGTGTGTGTGTGTGCGTGCCTGCATGTGTGTGTTGTGTGTAGCAATTGATATGTGCACATGTGTGCACATGTGTGTGTGTGTCTGTGACTAAATCGTGTGCATGTATATAGTGTATGTCTGTGGGTGAAAATTATCTTTGTCTATGCGTGTTGCATGTGTTTATGAGTGTTGTGTTGGTGTGGGAGTGTGCATGATGGTGTGTGGTGTGTGTACTAAGTTAGACAGTGTGTGTGGATACTCGTATAGTGGTATGTGTGGTAACGCTATTGAAGATTTGTGTGGGTGTGTGGACAATGTGGGGTGTAGTGTGTGTGCTGAGAAGTGTTCGGTGTTAGTGTGTGTGTGTGTGTGTGTGTGTGTAGTGGTAAGTTGTTTGTGTGTGTATGTGTAATGATGTGTGAAGTGAGTAATGAGTTGAACAGTGTGTATGAGTGTTTGCATGGTGTGTTTGTGGTGAGAGTACCGCGGTAGGTGGTATGCCGGTGTGTAGGTGAAGGGGAGGCAGTTGGATGTGAGAGGTGCTTGGGAATCCGTGTGGGGTTGGTGTCAGATGTAGAGAGGTAGTGATTTGAGCCT
Source organism: Octopus bimaculoides (assembly GCF_001194135.2). NCBI lineage: Eukaryota > Metazoa > Mollusca > Cephalopoda > Octopoda > Octopodidae > Octopus > Octopus bimaculoides. The sequence continues at coordinate 26,900,262 of NC_068996.1, read as the reverse complement.
ATGTGACGCAAAAGAACGAAAAGAGAAGATTAATTCCTGTTCACGGCAAAGTCGGGAGTCCAGGTGGCCCGAACACTGACAGATTTGTAGCGAATGACCAGTAGAGCGAGACCAGGGTGTCATTACCGATTCTGATGTCTCGGAGGTGCTCTGCGAACCGGTCAGCCAAGCGACGCCCCGTTTGACCAATATACAGGGAAGAACAGAGAGAGAGAGTAGGAGATGCAGTAAATAACATTACTAGTAGTGCAGGTAAAGGAGTCGGCGCCAGTAAGGATGGTGGCAGTAAGGATGGTGCCAGTAAGGATGGTGGCAATAAGGCTGATGCCAGTAAGGATGGTAGTGTTGGAGCGGTAAAGGCAGGTGCGACAGCGTGGGTGGGAGCAGGGAAAGGAGCCAGGCTGGGAGGCAGAGGTAGGGAAGAAACTGGACCAGGAGGTCCACCACCACCACCACCACCACCACCACCA
>NC_068996.1:26895758-26897000 GCF_001194135.2 Octopus bimaculoides | reverse complement strand
CACACACACACACACACACACACACACACACACACGCACACACACACACACTCATTCACATATACAAAAGTATTTATATTTTATATTCATTATTTAGTCTTTAAGAGGGTAGTGTCAGGGTCTCCTAAATATCTATGCGTGTGTGTATGTGCATATGTTTGTGTATCTGTGTGAGTGTGTATATATATTGTGTGTATGTGTGTGTGTGTGTGTGTGTGTGTATGTGTATATATATATGTGTGTTGTGTCTGTTAGAATGTATGTGTGTATGCGTGTTTGTGTGTGTGTCTTTGTGAGTGTGTGCGTGCACGTGTGTGTGTGTGTGTGTATGAATGTATGGGTATGTAGATGTTTGCTTGTATATGTGTGTAGACGATGGCAATAAACTCAGTAGTATAACTTCACATTGTTTGTTAATAAACTGGAAAGCCCATCTGATGACTTGCAGTTTTGAATACAGCTATCACAAATGTCTTTTCTCAGTTAAAGGCAAAGTAGAATCATGTCATTTGGCATTCTGTCGAGACCTGTATCTTTTCAGAAAAGCAACAAAAACACATTTGTTACATGGTTGGTTTCTTATGGAGGTGAAAATTTATTATTAGCTTACCTCCATTAATGTATCCGCGAGTGACTAACAACATCAATCTTTACAATCTTTACAAATTAAAAATCTGTTACAAATTAAAAATTTGAAAATATTATTGATACATGTAGTACTACACACGCTTTAGTTGAGAGGTCTTTACCTTGCTAGTTACTTGGTGACCTCACTGACTGGCATCAGTGCCATGTAAAAAGCATACACTCATAAAATAGTTGGTGTTAGAAACCATGCCTAGCCAGTCATTGGAGCTTGGTGCCAGTACGGAAAACAGACGTTATATGGTAATAATGGTGTTGAAGGGTTTTATTTTCTTTGCATTTCCTTTCAGTTTTGCGCATTCAATACGATTATCCTTAGAATGCATATACATATACATACTGAGACCCCCTTCGGTCATGATTGACCATGGGATTGCAACCATGGGATTGCACCGAGAAAGTTACCCTCCGAGGCACAAGTCCGGGCAAAGTTGTTTTTATGTAAGACCAGCAGTCACCCATGCATACCAGCCTCCCCTCTCCATGCCACTGATGTTATCCAGGAGAAAGGCAAATGCTGATACAGCTTGGCACCTGTGACGTCGCAACCCATTTCTACAGCTGAGTGAATCGGAGCAATGCAAAATAAAGTGCCTT
>NC_068996.1:26893617-26894042 GCF_001194135.2 Octopus bimaculoides | reverse complement strand
GTGTGTGTGTGTGTGTGTGTGTGTGTGTGTGTGTGTGTGTGTGTGTGTGTGTGTGTGAATCGAGATTTGAAAGGTATCCGCCTAGTATGTAGTCTGATCGCATTGTCAGATAAGCACAAACAAGTTTTGTTTTTCTCTTCTTGCCTCTCATTCTTTCGTACATTATTACTGTCAATTACTGAGTTATCATATTTACGGATGTATTTGCTACTTCAGCTATTGTTTCTAGACGTAGTAGTTGGTGTCGTCCTTGTGTGTGAGGTATGTGTTTATGTATGTGTGCGTGTATGTTTGTTTGTGTGTGTGAATGTAATGAACGAAACTCGTAAAAGGAAGACAAATATTTGCTCGTACCGTACACCACTTCTACTTCTTTTATGATTCCTGAATTAAAGGTGAGAAACAAATATATATATATATATATA
>NC_068996.1:26886221-26888721 GCF_001194135.2 Octopus bimaculoides | reverse complement strand
AGCATTTTGGTCGGTGTGATAACGATTCTGCTAGCACGCCGCCGTATTAGAAATCATAATATAGGTTTCAAATGTTGGCGCAATACCCGAAATTTTGGGGAAGGGGGCCTGTCAATTAGATCGAGCCCAGAACGCAACTGGTACTTAATTTATTGATCCCGAAACGATGAAAGGTAAAGTCGACCTCGGCGGAATTTGAACTCAAAATGTTGCGCAGATAAGCAATAATGTTGCGAATTGGAAAGGTTGTTAGTCCACCGGGCAGAATACGTCACGGTATTTGTTCTGCGATCTCAGTTCGCATACTGACGAAGTTAACTCTTCCTTTCATTCACGCGGGGTCCATTAAAAAAAGTATCAATCCAGAAGGCAGCGGATTGGCAAAACTATAAGAATATCAAACTGCATGTCTTTTTTAAACCCTCACCATAGCTTACATGGATGATGGACTTAATTTGTTCTCCAGTTCTGCATTATCACCTGCTTTCTTGGGCGCTTTTTGTGGAGTCCATTTTGTTATAAGCATCTGAACCAGGTCGTTGTTTTGTGGATATCTTCCTCCCTCGTTCATTCCCTCTCTCTAATCTCGGGGGTCCCGTAAAGCGTCATAGGTACTGTCTTCCCCATTGACTAAAAGATGAAAAAATAATAATTAACAAGCCAATTAGAAATAATTATACAATAATGAAAGCAAAACAAAGTTGGTCAATCAATAGTACTATTTTAATTATTTCTGTAAGTTTTTAGAATTAATTAATTCATTCATTTGCTCTACGACGAAGAAGAGGTGTAGATGGTGAAGTGAATAAGGTAGCAGATAATATAGCCGTGTGAGTTGGTGATTCACCTCCTGCAACCGACATTATCTTGTATCTATGACTTGGAACACTTAGCTTTCAAATGGGTACTGTGCCGTCTACCTAGCTGTAAATAAGTAACACTGACTAAATACAACCCACATTGTTGTTTTCTTAACCTCATGTCATCTCGATCATACAAATCAATGACCAAAAGTACTCCACCCGTTACCTACCCTCTTGTCATTTCTCACCAGACACTACACTTACAGTCGAACACATCCAATGTATCTTAAAAGAAAAAAATGAAAAAAAATGACAATAGCGTGTGGATTGAGAGTAATTATGCTGTTATTTCTACCAGAATCGTAGAAACGGGTGACTTAGAGACAAAATACCTTGTGTCTGGGTGGGAGAAACGGATGAGTGATTGACAAGTTGTGTTGCGAAATGTATCTTTTTCACTTTATGGGTTCAAATTATCCTGAATGTCAACTTCGCCTTTTATCCGTCTTCCAAGCTGGATAAGGTGCATACCAGTCAACAAAGCCTGCCTCGGGATTGCTGGCGCTCTGAGTATGAACGTTTTTTTCTCGGCTCTTCATGTATAACCAGAGAGAGAGAGAGAGAGAGAGAGAGAGAGAGAGAGAGAGAGAGAGAGAGAGAGAGAGAGAGAGAGAGAGAGAGAGAGATTATACCAAGTGGTGGTGGATCTCCGTTACTCGACGATGAGGATTCAGTTTGTTCAGTGAGCTGAATTATCTGTTCTTGAATTAATGCGTAGTAAGTGTTTGAACATTCCAGACACGTATATCTTTAATGTGATTTCCAGGCAGAATCAGTCTAACAAAGGTCTTTGAATTACAAATACAATCACCACCACCACAAGCTTCTACGTAGTTTCTGCCAACCTAATTTCCCTCAGCAGCCATGGGTGCACCTAAAGCAAAATTAAAATTCACTTGCCTTACATGTTGCGCAATAGAATCGTACTTGGGACATCATAGTTGCGAAGCGATCTTCTTGACCACCTCTATTAATGGCTAGTTGTTTATTTATCGAACCCGACCACAAAATGAATAAATAAAAACAAAGTTAGTCTCTGCAGGATTTTGAACTTAGAAATTAATACCCGTAAGGTAGGAAACCTGATTCTTAAACAATTCAGTCACTGGGATCATTTCATTAAGAATTAGGGTATACACAATCGTCTGCATTCTCCGCGACATTTTGTGGCTTGCTACCTTAGAAAGTCATTGAACTGGCAAAGAACTGGAAAATTTAATAAGTAGAAGGGAAACTATACGATCAGAATTTATTAATTTCTCAGAAATAATATAATGGTTTGATTTATAGTTCTCTCTCTTTCTCTCCGTCTCTCCGTCTGTCTCTCTGTCTCTCCTTCTCTCTTTCTCTCTCTCTCTCTCACACACACACGCACATTCACATACACACACACACATCCACATACACACACTCTCTCTCTATCTTTCGCTTTCTCTCCTTCCCTTCCCTCGTCCTTCCCTCTCTTCCCCCTCTCTTTGACTGGTTTGGTTCGATTTGGGCGAGGTCGGCTTTAATTTCTTTTCTTTTGCATAAAGACGGAGCGAAGATTATCGGATAACAAAAGATTGTATTTGTATTGAAGACTGCTACGGGGTGTCATGAAAAACACGTGAAATAAATAAATTAATAAGTAAATA
>NC_068996.1:26883765-26885987 GCF_001194135.2 Octopus bimaculoides | reverse complement strand
TATATATATATAAATATATATATATATATATATATATATATATAAACTGCTGATGACAAAAGTTATTTATTGTTGACTTGCAGAAGGTTGAAAAGCGAAGTCAACTTCTGCAACAGGATTTGAACTCAGTACATTATCTGTCTGTCTGTCTGTCTGTCTCTATATATTATATATATTCGCCCATGCAGAAGAAATTCAACCTTTTCTACACCACCTGATGAGATTATAAGTTCTTGGAAACAACGATTTTTAGTGGATGATTTGCAACAATCTAAGATAACAAATATATATATATATATAATAGTACTTTATGAAATAAAAGCTTATAACCGATCACTGCGCAATGACTAAAGAAAATAGTCTAATAATGGGGCATATAAGACCTCGGCGGAAAAAAAGTAGGGTTTCCACTTTATGTGGGACCCGAACCCTAACTCTTTGTTTTCGCGTTAAGTGTGCTAACCATTTACACCAATGTACAGCCATGTTTCTTTCCGTCGGATTTAAGAACTATAATTAGTTCGTAGTTTCAGAATTCTGAAAATCGACGCTGCTTAACAAAAGAAACCATCACAGTAAAAGCATATATATATATATAGTCGAATGAATAATAGCATACGATGGATAATTGCCAGCTCATTACAGCTGTTTCTTACGCATCTTTTTAAAAGAAGAATAATCCATTACTCCAGTACAAAAAAACCGTAATCATCAGACGAAACGTAATTTTACAAATAAAAGAATATCTCAAGAATACAGCAGGGACGTGGCTGAAGTTTATCAGAGCCAAATATGAAATGGGAGACTCAACTGCCAACTTTATTGGCCGTTGAGATTAAGAATATAGTTTGTGAAAGGGTGTAATGTGATATCTAAGGTTAACGACTCGAGTGAGATAGGAGTCAACTACACTGGTTCTTAGGTAGGCTGGACTGAGTTGTAGGTGATATTTTCTTATAGTAGGCTTAGAGCAGTGGGTAGCTGAGAGAGGAGCTAAGATAAATTAAGGATAAAACGAGAAAGAATAAAGAAAGCAAAAGTAAAGATTAAGAAAAATAAATGCATACAAGCCAATTAGGCATAGGGTCGGGGTTTAGGATTCGCTAGCTAAGACTAAAGGACAAAGGGAGGAGAGTGGAGATACACAGAATTTAGTGGTATTCTGTGGATATTGATTGAAAGTTGGGGAAGGGTGCGAAGACAATTGAATAATAACATCTAACTTGTAAGGAATTGTAGTGTTAAGCGCGAATGATTTACCGTACTAAGTGTAGTTTATCATACAACCCCCTCTTTCTTTAAACTCCTTAATGTTAAGTAGTACTCTAGTATTACTACCAGGTTTTTTCCTCTCCAGACTAGCATATCCTAATATTACAAGCGGTCTCCACTAACCCATATACATATTCATATCTAAATCAACACCTTACATCTTTCCACTTTGCCAGAAAAACCATTCGCGTTTAACACTACAATTCCTTAAAAGTTAAATCATTCGATTGCCTTTGTACCCTCATCCAACTTTCAACGAATATCCACAGAATACCCCTAAATTCTGTGTATCTCCACCCACTAGGCACTGTGTGTCTCCACCCGCTAGGCGCTAAATACTCGTAGAGTTCGTTTTCTCTGTGTACACAACTGGAATATCCTTTTTGATACATACCAACCATTGGCCGGAACCACAGGTTTATCCAACCCTGCCTGGTGCATATCTTGGATCTTTTTGGTTTGACGGGCAACATTTTTCATTAATGTTTTATGTAGTGTTTTTGGTACCGAAACACTTTCAAACTTCGTATACTTGTATATTTTGTATTATAGAACAGATAAAAAATTTTTGTATTTGAAGTTATTTCATGTAAAAAGTTGTCATATTTCGGTAATTTCAACCAATCACTGACGTCTATTGAGGTGAAAACAATTAATGCCATGGAATGTAAACAACGGTGTCATGGGATCTTTTCCCTTGAATAAAATGAGTGCCGTTGTTTGTCAACAACAACTACCCGTGTTACTCTTATTTATGACATCGTTCATGCGTTTGTACTGGTTTTAGCTTTAGGGTATTAGGGTTAGGGTTTTAGGGTTAGGGTTCGGGTTTTAGAGTTAGGATTAGGGTTTTAGGGTTAGGGTTGGGGTTAGGGTTAGGGTTATGGTTATGAGTTTTAGGGTTAGGGTTAGGGTTATGAGTGAGGTTATGGCAAAAAAATCATAACCCT
>NC_068996.1:26880469-26883755 GCF_001194135.2 Octopus bimaculoides | reverse complement strand
AGGGTTATGATTTTTTTGCCATAACCTCACTCATAACCCTAACCCTAACCCTAAAACTCATAACCATAACCCTAACCCTAACCCCAACCCTAACCCTAAAACCCTAATCCTAACTCTAAAACCCGAACCCTAACCCTAAAACCCTAAACCCTTACTAGGGAATAATAATTAAACAGGGAATAACACTCTTGACACCGGAAAAAATTATTGTTTATAAAAAGAGCAGTAACTGTATTCAGCTGAATAGACGTCAGTGATTGGTTGAAATTACAGAAATACGACAACTTTAATATGAAATAACTTATTAAGAACTAATTTTTGTTAAGAAGGCTAAGAGAAAAAGATGTTTTATATGACACATTCTACCAGTATCCCAAGTTTGAAAGTGTTTCGTTAAGAAAACAAGTGTTGCCCGTCAAACCACAAGGATCCCATATCTTTTCAAGTACCTGATTCTATCTGAATCCTCATTTTACTACACACACACACACACACACACACACATTTAATACCTTGTTTCAGAAGTAACTCCTAATGTTTATCCTTTCACTCTATAGATTTATTTTGCAGCTCCAAATATTTCATACTTTGTAAAAACTTTTGTTGTGGTTAAGGTTTTCGGCAGACATTTTGGTACATGACTCACATGTATTTTTGTGAAATATGTGCCATGTTGCGTTACAGAGTTTAACACGAAGACACAGAAGTATGTGTATGTGCATGTATATGAATGTGTGTGTGTGTGTATGTGTGTGTGTGTGTGTGTGTGTGTGTGTGTGTGTGTGTGTGTGTGTGTGTATAGTTAGACACACACACAGACACATATACACATACATAAGATAATGAATGTTGTAAGATATATGGGATTATGAAGACTTGTTGAAACAAATGGTGATTTGCACGCATGCATGTAATGAAATTCAGAACACCTATCCTTAAACTGACGTGACTTTAAGAGAAGTCACACACACGTGTGTGTGTGTGTGTGTGTGTATGCGTACGTATGCACACACACACACACACACACACACACACACACACACACACACACACACACACACACACACACACACACACACACACACACACACACACACACACACACAGGTGTAACTTATTTTTATCTCAAACGTTCACACATTCATTCACTTCTATTAAAGGGCAGCGAGCAGGTAGAACCGTTAGCACGCCGGTCGAAAAGCTTAGCGGTATTTCGTCTGCACTTACGTTCTGAGTTCAAATTCCGCCGAGGTCGACTTTGCATTTTATCCTTTCGGGGTCGATTAAATAAGTACCAGTTACGCTCTGGAGTCGATGTAATCGACTTAATCCCTTCGCCTGTCCTTGTTTGTCGCCTCTATGTTTAGCCCCTTGTGGGCAATAAAGAAATATAAATACATATATATATTTATATATATATACGTAGACGGTTGAGGTCATCTTATACATACATACATGCGTACACACACACACACACATTCATGTGTGCTTCTGTCAATCTCGGTGTATATCTGTTTCTTCCTCTTTTATATCATAGGGAACTCCTGATATTGAAGCTAGAGTGTGCAATGTTAACAATGTAGATCATATAATCTTAATTGAAATAAGACACATGACATGTATGTAACCTCTCTTTAGCTACCTCCCATTGAAGATATGTAAGATCTCATTACTTATTTGTACTCACTTATCTATCTTAGGTATGTATTGCACACCTTATATCTATGTCAGGCCGACACACCCGTCCACACACCTACACAAACATTTATATATAAATATAAACATGTGTGTGTGTTTGTGCATAATTTTGTTTCTTTTACTTGTTTCAGTAATTTGACTGCGGCCATGCTGGAGCACTGCCTTTAGTCGAATCAAATCGACTCCAAGACTTATACTTTGTAAGCCTTGTACTTATTCTATCGGTCTCTTTTGCCGAACCGCTAAGTTACGTGGACCTAGACACATCCGCATCGGTTGTCAAGCAATGTTGGGCAGGGAGACAAACACAGATACACAACACACACACACACACACACACACACACACACACACACACACACACACACACATATATATACGACGGGCTTCTTTCAGTTTCCGTCTCCCAAATCCACTCACAAGGCTTTGGTCGGCTCGAGGCTATAGTAGAAGACACTTGCCCAAGGTGCCACGCAGTGGGACTGAACCCGGAACCATGTGGTTGGTAGGCAAGCTACTTACAACACAACCACTCCGTGTAGAAAGTACGGTCTTTGGCAGAAAAATATTCTGCCACAGGAGTCGAACTAGGCACGTACAGGTCACTATTCAACCGTTTTGTCAACTACATCAAACGTGCTTTGCCATCTTTGACGTCAGAAATAATATTTATCAAGTTTTGTGGAAATGTTAACATTATTTACTCCCTCTCGTATAATATGAAAATCATAGAATTTTGTAGCCTCTCAACTCCCAGCAGACAGGTCACACTAGAATTCTTCTAAGGTTATGAATTCGAGAAACAAAAATGTGATTGGTTGTTATAACTTTAACGTTTAAGTAGGGCCTAAGACTGAACTAGAAAAAGAACATATTCTACCTCGGGCATCTACCAATGCTTCTGTCATGTGGTTGTTGGGCGACCGTGAATTCAGTTAGACCAAGCGAATGACTGAACTGGATTCGACAATATTGGAGTAGTCTATCTGTATGTAGTTATGAGACGTTTTACCTGCCTGGCGTTGTTGATTCAGACATTTTGAGGTTTCTTTCGTTCTTCCCTCCCCCCATCTCTCTGCAATGTGTGGACAATTTCTCGTTGAGAGTTTAAGGAAAAGGAAAGTGCTTATGTCATCAATCGTGTTCAGTTGATAAACTGAAATCTCTCTGTCCCCTGCTTCTCTCAATCTTTCTATCTGTATGGGATTATTTCTGCACGTGCTCACGCACGTGCACGCGTTCGTGTGTGTTTCTGTGTGTGTATGTGTGTGTAGGGGTGCGTTTGTCTCTAGTGCTAAAACGCTCTATCAGTAAAACAAACTAAATGTCCAATCACCTGTACAAGTACCCGGGCATTCTAACAGCTGTGCACACTCTTCTCCCTCTCACCATATGCTTATTAGTTTTTCCTCCATTACTAGTACCAGTTGGACAGAGGTACTGCACACAGCCATGTATATAATTTTAACTATATAATAGTTTCTGGACAAAAGCTCCTTCACTCCTGTTCAATTCCTTCATACTGCGACTCTAAAGTATCCAAAATATTATGGTCTGTCAATGTTTTCCTCCTCCTCCTCCTCCTCCT
>NC_068996.1:26878273-26879982 GCF_001194135.2 Octopus bimaculoides | reverse complement strand
TCTTTACTCACAACATTCGTCATTTGGTATGGCTACATCAATGATCTGACAGTATTTGTCTCTCTTATTCAATATGACAATATCCAGCGACGGTATTCGATTACACGATCCGTCTGAAAATCAAAGTCCCAGAGTATCGTTACTTTTCTATCCTCCCTCCTGCATAACTTTACTTGGTACATGCTCATACCAGTCCTCTGTTACTTCATATTGGTATTTACGGTATAAGAGCCAATAGAGATACACACACATTTTATCGTGGAGGCGTTTGTATCCTTTTCGTGCAAGGCTCTCACATCCCCTTACCAAGTGGTTCACATTTTCCACACTCTTTCCACACTCTTTCCACAGAGTCTGCATTTCTGGGTATCAGAAGTTTTATAGATGTTATACTTCACTGACTTGGTAGCGAGATGATCAGGCTTTCGATGATGCATTCTCATTTCAAGGTCTTCTTTTCTCTTCTCAGCTCTTTAGCTAAACTCTTCCTTGTCCGACATTTCATCTGCACTTACAACCATATCTTTCGCGGCATATTGCAGCAGCTCTTCACTATTTATCAAATACTCGGCAAGTATTCTCCTTTCACTTCTTATACAATGCTCTCTACTAATTAGTCCTCTGCCACCATTCTTTCTTTTCATATATAGTCTGTTTACATTTACTTTAGGGTTAGCGCCCCATGCAGTGTCATCAGCTTTCTCGTCCTTCCATCCAGTGTTGATAATTCATCCTTAGTCCATCTGGGGATGGACGTACTATATCTGACTACCGTAACTGCCCAGATATTCATTGCGGTAATCAAATCTTTGGCATTCAGGTTGGATTTCAACACCATCTTCACCCCTTTTTTGATACGCCTCGCTGACCTTGACTTCCATTTCTCTGTGTAGAATGTCATCCAGTTCCAAAATCCCTAAACATCTATTCGCACTGCCGTTGGGGTCACCCACGGTCTCTCCTGATAGTAACCGCAATCCTCTGCAGGCTGCTCTCTTCCCTCTTTTCATATTAAGTACTGAGCTTTTGGTAATTCCAAATTCCATACCGATGTCCCTACCACATTTCTGGACTGTTTTGGTTAAGGAATCTGTCTGTTTTTCAGATTTCCCAAACAACTTCAGGTCATCCATAAACAGAAGATGGTTCAATGGTAGGCCTTTCTTCCCACATCGGTAACTCATCTTAACTTTCTTAAGTGTCATTGTTATAGGTGTTTGTGCAATTACAAATAATAACGGAGAAAACGAGTCACCTTGGAAGATTCCCCTTTTAATATTAACTTCTCCAAGGAATACATTACTTGAGTACAATTTGGTTTTCCACTCTTTCATGCAATACATCAGAAAATTTATGATATTGTCGGCAACACCAAACATCTGTAAACATTCAACGTTCCAAGAACGAGGCATCATATCATATGCCTTCTTAAAGTCAATCCAAGCCATAGACATGTTTGTATGATGTTTTTTTACAATGCCTCAAAATTGTTTTATCGATGACCAGGTGATCCTTGGTACTCTGAGAACTCTTCCTACATTCTTTTTCTTCTCTTGGCAGTATTTCTTCCTGTGCCAGGAAAGTATGTCTTTGCCGCACATATTCCAGCGAGTATCTTCCAGATTATGCTTAGGTATACTATGGGACGGTAGTTTCTCATAATATTCCCCTTTCTTCTATCTTTCATTATAAGTGTTGTCCTTCTAGTC
>NC_068996.1:26877059-26877890 GCF_001194135.2 Octopus bimaculoides | reverse complement strand
TGATAGTTCCTATCCGCATTGCATCCCTTTTATGCACTACATTCTTTCCCCATAATCCGCTCCAGAACTCCTTGGCTTGATTTGCATCAGGAGCAACATTTTCCACATTGTATCCTTCTAACATTCGGAAGAATTGCTTCGGGTTATTTTTGAATAATCTTTTCTCCTCGAACTGCTTATTTCTGTTCACAAATCTTCTGATCTTCTGGCTTTTTGCCATGATCCTCTGTTTTAACTACTTTATTACTGCATCAAACCTGTTCTTCTGTATTTTATATTTCTTCTCTAATTTTTCTCGGTCTGTCTTTTCCCCATTTTCCAGTTTCCTCTTAACCATTGCTCAGTTTTTCCTAGATCTTGCTTTGCCCGCATTATGCTCCTTTCAAGGCGTCGTTTCCACCATGGTTATTTTGCTCCGCCATTTTCTGTTCTCTTATGTTGTAATTTCTCCTTAACAAGTAGTACAATAACCCGAAGAAGATTCCTTGTTTGTGTTCTGTCCTCCGTCTGGATGTATGGTATGACAGTATTCATCTTTTGTGTTACTTTATTTATCATACTCCTATTTACTCTTCTTATATTCATAGGGATTTTTTCCTTCTGGAGCATTCATCAAGTCGGTGAGTCGTCTTTGAATTTCAAGCAATTCATTATCTAGTTGGTTCATTTCCCCTGCATGTCCACCCACCACAGGAACTGTATAACGTTCCTGTTCCTCGTTATTATTATTATAATTATTATTATTATTATTATTATTATTATTATTATTATTATTATTATTATTATTATTATTATTATTATTATTATTATTATTATTATTATTATTATTAT
>NC_068996.1:26872056-26876675 GCF_001194135.2 Octopus bimaculoides | reverse complement strand
TTCTTTCTTTCTTTCTTTCTTTCTTTCTTTCTTTCTTTCTTTCTTTCTTTCTTTCTTTCTTTCTTTCTGTCTGTCTGTTTGTCTGTCTGTCCGTTTTCTTTCCTCTATCTCTCAAACTTATAGACGAATTTCAGTTCATTAAACTTTTGGTGTGCATGTGTGTGTATGTGTGTTTGTGCGGCATCTAGTATATCTCTGATTTATTAAAATGTCCCGTTTTAAAAGCCATATGAAATCTATATTATACCATGTTGTATAATTAATGGCATTTTAGCTGCTTGCCTCTCTTTCTTGCTGGGATTTTCTTTTATGTGCTTATTCGTCTCTCATAATATTTGTAAACAACTAATAAACTGAAGATTTTTGTTTTGTACAATAAAACAAAGTCAATTTCATTAACTTCAATCTCCAGCCAATAACCAATCGTATTGATTGATGTTAGTTTTAAACAAGCAAAAGCATAACATTCCGCTATATGTGCATGTATTATAGTGTTGTTTTCGTACGACGATCGGGTTGCAGCCTATAAATTTACGATTTCAGAATGACTTACGATTTTAATAGTGGTAGTGGTAATGGTGATGGTGTTAGTGTTGATAGTGATGGTAGTGTTAGTGATGGCGGTCATGAAACGGATGAATCAAGACCACAAAATGAGTGCTTCTAGCATGACTTCAGGGAAATGTCGAACACAAGATGATATTCAACAATGACCAACGAGTCAGTGACGAAGCCTGTTAGAGGTCGTTCAGCATGCTTGAAAGAGCAAAGCAGTCAAATTCTCTTAAATCATAACTTACTATCTTGTTTGAAGGACACATTTGACGGTATAGTTCCAGATATTATAAAATGGCGCGATGATTACTGTTGGAATGAGCTATAATTCTTCATGTCTTACCTACCTCTTTGCTGCGAGAAAGAGATTATTGAAAGTAAAATGCCCTGTCCTCGGACATAACATAATATTAAGACACGGATTAGGAATGTGAACGATGTAGAGACATTCTTGTATTTCTCGAAGGCCTTTGTGGTATAAAAGTGTTTCTGATAACTCGCAGCCGATAAAATAAAGAGCCAGGTGCAAAATGATTCCTTCCAAAAAGTGCTGTCACTTTGGGGTAATGCAACGGCAGTGAATAGTCAGTTTTCCCCATATGCATGTGAGTACATGTGTATACATGAGTACGAGTACGTGTCAGTGTACGTGCATGTGTGTTTGTGCATGTATGTCTGTACATGTGTGTCTTCAGTGTGTGCCTTTGTGTGTGTGTCTTTGTGAGGTACGTATGTGTGTATGTACATAAATGTATATAAACAGCTTATACGATTCTAGCTATATGCAGGTGTTTTAGTTTCAATACAAGATGTCAAAGGAACTACTTATATCAAAGTAGACCACATCGTACCTCACCACACTCCCTTAAACACTAGTAGCAAACAAATACAGCCTTCACAGTCGCTCCCAGTGCAAGGTCACCACACTATCACCGAAACGAAAGCACATCTTTAACATTTCTCAGATCGCATCACAGTGACAGATGTTTGTTCTTAGGGTTAGAAATGCTTTCTGACCCTGTTAATTACTAAGCCTCTAACAAGCTCAGTTGACACCCACAAGAGAGCCCGGGTCTCTATATCAACAATAGCCACCGGTAATGACATTAGGCTACATTCAAAGAAGAGCCACTCGACAAATTAGCATAGAGTCGCTCAGAATCACACTCCAGATTCTTACTTACACTCGTGCTGTTTCCACTTCCTCTGTCATTTCTACAACAACTATAATGGTCTCTCTTCCAAGTGAATGATTAGTTTTGTTGTCACACTTTGACTCATTCGCTTCTCCGGCCTTCTTCACACATATTGTGTTCAACACTCTTCGTATACACATATATACAAACACACACACTCACAAACACATACACTCAAATACACATATGCACATACACGCACACGTGCTCACATTCACACAAAAAGCACATACACGCATGCACTCACATGCTTCATTTACCTTCAGTTGTCTTAATAGCAAACAACTTACCCTGAAACTTCATCCTTCTCCAGAACATTGAAATTACTTGGTATTAATTAACTTGATAATTAATTAAATGCGTGTGAAGAAAACAAAAAAGAAAAACCAAAAGCAGAGTAAACCAAACCAAGAGAACAAACCAACAATAAATATAATTAAAACTGGATTGTCACGGCTGGAATACATTTTATAAAAGCTTTTACTTGTCAGGCTAACATGGAAGTTATGAAACAACAGTGGTGCAGCTAGAATATGTGCCGCCTGGGGAAACCCTTGAGTGTACCGTCCCATCTCTGTCCCAGGAGTTCCAAAGCCTATACGGGCTTATATAGCAGACCCAAAAGTTCCTGTCCCATAAAAGCTTCGTCTGGAATGAATTGCCTACTCCTTGTGACCTGATTCCCTTAATAATAATAATAATAATAATAATAATAATAATAATAATAATAATAATAATAATAATAATAATAATAATAATAACAATAACAACAACAATAATAATAATAGTAACAACTACTGCCCTAGATATTCTCAATGATAAATGGTAAGAAAAATCTCCCAATAGCAAATACCCAAAGAGACCTAATAATGCTGATGTTGACAAAGCCCTTACCCATTAATGGTTGGCGTATTCTGGCTTAAAGTCAGAGACAGAAGGGTTTATCATAGCAGCCTAGGATCAATGCCAACCTACAAGAAGTTATCAGTCCAACATCTTCAAAAACGGCAGTAGCCCAACATGTCATCTATGTAGACAAAAGGCAGAAACCATCAACCACATTGTCTTCATATGCAGCCTTCTTGCGCTCACAGCGTATCTCAACAGGCATGATAAAGCGACCTAGTAGATTCACTGGGTAATATGCAAGAACCTGGACCTGCTCCGTGGTAAAAACTGGTCGGAACACAAACCACCTCCAGTGTTTGAAAATGATCACATCTCATTCCTTTGGAACTTTACTGTTCAAACTGACTGAAAGATAGATGCAAATAGGTCAGACATTATACTGAAGGATTTCAGACAAAATCATGCCTTCTCATTGATATGACTGTTCCAGTCGACTTAAATGTCAAGACCTACCCAAAAACTGAGCAAATATAAAGATTTTGAAATACAAACTGGCAAAATGTGGAACCTCAAAACTGCTGTCATAAGCGTCCTAGGGATAATAGCAATAAGGGCTGATTGTTCCCTATTTCAGATACCAGGAAATCCAAAAATGGAAGAAAATTTTAAAATATTGCTCACGGGAACTGCTCACATCCTAAGAAAAATATTCTCTATGTAATTTCAAAAACATTTTAATCTGTGAACATCATCAAAAGTATTTTCAAATGTATACAATAGCAAACATCTTTTACTGTCATTTTAAGATCACACTATCATCTTATCATAAAATTATTTTTAAAGCAAACTTTTAATTTTCTTATGTTTTGACAGACATTTACTAGAACAATACTCCGTGCAAAACCAAAAATATGGTATCCTAGTCATAACATCAATTTGAACTCCTAACTTGTTGTCTCTTGAGGTCTCTCAGTGAGACTTGGGGTCAACTTGTACAAACACAAAGCAAAAGCCAAATATATAACTGCAACAACAACAACAACGACGACGACGGCAGTGACAACAACGACAATGATGATGATGATGATGATGATGATAATAATAATAATAATAATAATAATAATAATAATAATAATAATAATAATAATAATAATAATATTAATAATGAGCCAGTCGTGGAAGGTAGAAATCTCACTATCCTCTGCGATTTTCCAGTCAACACTGACAGAATGATCCAGGCTAATCGATCAGACATAATTATTAAAGACAAGGAAGGGATGTTAGAAACATTAGATAAAATCCCAGAAGAACCATGTCTCAAAGAAATCCAAAAGATTGTACTGACAAGTACTGCCCACATCCATAGAAAAACATATCCATTTAAATGTCTGTGTTGTATTACATGAAGATATTTCGCTATTTTCCCTCCCCAAGCTATGAGTGAAACTGTAAATAAATAAAGGGTGATATATCGATTAAAAATCATATTACATTTAAGTTGAATTATGGATTACATCCACGACAGTGAGAAATCCTAACGATGGATTTAAAGGTTTAGAGAAGTTCCGAAGAGATGTTTATAGAGGGTTATAGCACCGTATAAGATGTATTTTGACTGCCTTTCTGGAGTCCATTAGTCAACAAGGTATGAATCCTTTAGTTTCACACTGACAATGTCCCCTTCATCAGGAATAAATAAATGGATAATTAAGTTTGAAGAAATGTAAGAGAAAAGAAAATTTTAGGTTACGTTATGTTAGTCGTCGGCTACACCATCAGATACCTTAATTCAGTGTGTTTTAATCTTAAATGTAACATGATTTTTATTTATTTATCCTTTTTACGTATATTTTTTACCTCGTATAATTCTTATTTCTATTCTAAATAATATATTGATATGTTCCTTGTCTTGCTGTAATTTTGTGTTATATGTATTTATGATGTTGATGTAAATCATAACTATAGAATAATTTATCTAAATTTTTGTCTCTTCTTAAACCAAGTTATATAATATATATA
>NC_068996.1:26868302-26869247 GCF_001194135.2 Octopus bimaculoides | reverse complement strand
AACTGGTTTCTTTCTAAAGAGAATGGCAAGTTTGGGATGCGCATGCATTAAATGATAGGTGATATAAAAATCTTAGTTCAATTAAAAACAAAAAAATTACTTTTCATATGCACTTACCATCGCCACCTCCTCCACCATCACCATCATCTCTCTTTCTCTCTCTGTCTTACTTTAATATCACCATCAGGACATCACCCCTCTGCTAAAATTATATTCCTAACTCTCCTCTATATCACTACCTTCAACTAACGTTTTTAACCACGTAATAAATATTACGTTCCCTCTATCACATGTCATGGACGCTTCTCTCTCCCTCTTTTTTCTCCTTCTTTTCTCTCTCCCTTTCCTTTCTCTCTCTTTCTGCCTCACTCTTAGCCTTATCCTCTCTCTCTCTCACTCTCTCTCTTTCACTCTCTCTCTTTCACTCTCTCTCTCTCACTCTCTCTCTCTTACTCTCTCTTTTCTTTCTCCCACTTTTTCTCTAATCACATGAAAGCGTTACTGATGGGCTAAGTAACGTAATGACAAGCAGAATCCTTATGAGATAATGATAATAATAATGATAATAATAATAACAACAGCAACAGCAACAACAACAGCAGCAACAATAATAATAATATATATATATATATAATAATAATAAAGGAGTTACGACGCAAAAACGTATAAAATCAAAAGAACATATTTATCTTCTTCAATATATATTTCAGTATAAAGAATTCATTAAGATGCTTAAATCAAAATTTCTTTACACATCATTCAGGAACAGATTTTATACGTTTTTGCGTTGTAACTCCTTTATTATTATTAATATAACCAAAAGGATCGATTCTTGAAGAGTCTGCATATCTTCACTGTCGTTTTTTTCTGCTATTTTGGTGATTATTTTTAAAGTTAGCTTACCAATTATTGTTGGTAGTTAATTTATAATATATTGTTATATAT
>NC_068996.1:26862081-26865390 GCF_001194135.2 Octopus bimaculoides | reverse complement strand
TTATTATTATTATTATTATTATTATTATTATTATTATTATTATTATTATTATTATTATTAGTAGTAGTAGTAGTAGTAGTAGTAGTAGTAGTAATCTAATCTCGATTTTTTCTTCTTCTTGCAGAGAAACCGACAGCGAAAGAATCCTGGAGCCCAAATGATTTATATTCTTGTTATAAAATTAGAATAAAATAAAATACAACAATAAAAGAAAAAGAAAAAAGTTAAAAGGAAAATGGACCCAGAAGGAGAAAAAAATCCAGAACGTCCAAAGAGTATATTTCATTTGCTTAGAAACAGCTTTAAAAAGAGTTTTTCTTCGCCGAGTAAACCCAAGAAAGTCGAAGGAATCGAAACACACGAAGATCCCAACATCAAAGAAAACGACGCTGTGAAGAATGGCGTTCTCAGAAAAGAAACGTCGCAGGATAACAGCACCACAGCCTCTAGTGCTAGTAAGTCACTTAAAAAATATCTCCCTGAAACTTCTCTAGATTTGAATTTGGATTCAAATTTAAACGGAGGACTAGAAACACCTCAAGAATATATTGCTTCGTTGAGATCTGCCGAAAGCCAGAAAGAAGGCGTCGAGGAATTAGAAGCAGAAGAAAAGGAAGAAAAAGAAAAAGATGTAGTAATTGAAGATATAGTAAAAGATGTAAGAACTGAAGAACAAGAAAAAGATGTAATAACTAAAGGGAAAGAAAAAGATGTACTGACTGAAGGAATAGAAAAAGATGTAAAAACTGAAGAAAATGAAAAAGAAAAAGAAAAAGATATACAAAAATTTGAAGAAAGAGAAAACTATGTTCGTGAAGAAAAGGGTGTAACACTCGAAGAAATAGAAAAAGATGCGGTAAAAACTGAAGAAATAGAAAAAGACGCGGCGAAGACTGAAGAAAAAGAAAAAGATATTGAAAGAATTGAAGAAAGAGAAAGAGATATAGTGGTAAGTGAAGAAATACAAAAAGATGCGGCGAAAACTGAAGAAATCGAAAAAGGTATTGAAAGAATTGAAGAAAGAGAAAGAGATATAGTGGTAAGTGAAGAAATACAAAAAGATGCGGCGAAAATTGAAGAAATACAAAAAGATATTGAAAGAATTGAAGAAAGAGAAAGAGATATAGTGGTAAGTGAAGAAATACAAAAAGATGCGGCGAAAATTGAAGAAATAGAATCAGATACGGCAAAAACTGAAGAAAAAGATGTTGAAAAAATTGAAGAAAGAGAAAGAGATGTAGTAAGTGAAGAAGTAGAAAAAGATGCGGCAAAAACTGAAGAAAAAGAAAAAGATGTTGAAAGAATTGGAGAAAGCGAAAGAGAAGTAGTAAGTGAAGAAATTGAAAAAGAAGTTGTAACAACTGAAGAAAGCCGAAAGGATGTTATATTTGAAGAAAATGGAAAAGTTGTAAAAGGAATCGAGAAAGAAGGAGAAAAAGCTGCAATAATTACGGGAAAAGAGAAAGAAAAAATTATTGAAGAAGATGAAAAAGAACAAAAAATAGAAACTGAAGAGTCTATAAATAACCATGCTTCTTCCGATGATGAAAATGCATTTGTAAGAAATGGTAATTCACAAAGAGAAAAAGATCTGATTGGTGCATACACAGAAAAGAATGATGAACAAGAATGTGATGTGTCTGGAACTGCAGAAAAGCCACTGTCTCTGTTAAACCATATTCAAAGTAGTTCAACTATGGCGGAAAATAAAGAGGTCCCTCATGTGACATCAGACCAACTCTGTGAAAAACCTGATTTGACTACAATAGATATGTACAGTTCCGAAGAGTCATCATCTCATGCTGGAAAGCACGAATCCACGTTGCTCTCTAACGAAGATAAGGTTCTCCCAGACAAAAAGGACAACGTTTCCTCTCAATCTTTCCCTTCTGCTACTTCTCTTCCTTCCAATTCCTCTTACGCTGAAGAGAAACTATTAGACAAGGAAAAGGAAGAGCCAAAGCCAGAAGGTAATAATTCGTCAGATCCATTATCTTCGGAAGCTAAATTGGATAGTAAGAATGATAATACTGATAACACTGAAAATAAAAAAGATATCCCAGACATTGTTGCTCCAAATATTATACGTCAGCCAGAATTTTCGAAATGGGGTGCGTTTCTTCCAAAGCCATATTCGAAGCCATTACAACAACCCTTCAAGAAATTTTCACAATTATTTCTGGGTAAACCGAAGTCAACAGCGAAGCTTTCGTCAGAGTCATTGCCGCAATTACAATCAACGAATTCAACAACCACCAATTCCACAATCCCACCAACTCTTCGCACCGACTCCTCACTTCCTTTATTACCCTCGCAAATTGCAAAATCCTCTCCCAGACACGCTCACCAGCAGTTACAATCTCAAGAACCAACTTCTACACCTTTATACACACAGCATACACTATCTTCGTCTTCCATTCCACAATCAATATCGTCAGTAGAATTATCTCCATCATTGTCCGCGGCACCTTCCCCACCTCAAACTGAAATAATAACCACAGCATCCTCTTTGACACTGGATACAATACAACCTGATGTATTAAAGAAGGAAACATCGGTGACATTGCATGAGGTGCCATCTGTCACACCAGATAAGAAACTGCCTGAGGTACCATCCATCACATTGAGTGAAAAACTACCTGAGGTACCCTCAGTGACATTAGATGAGAAATTGCCTGAGGTACCATCTGTAACATTGACTGAAAAACTACCTGAGGTACCATCAGTGACATTAGATGAGAAACTGCCTGAGGTACCATCAGTGACATTAGATGAGAAACTGCCTGAGGTACTATTAGTGACATTAAATGAGAAACTGCCTGAGGTACCATCTATTACATTGAGTGAAAAACTACATGAGGTACCATCAGTGACATTAGATGAGAAACTGCCTGAGGTACCATCTGTTACATTGAGTGAAAAACTACCTGAAATACCATCAGTGACATTAGATGAGAAACTGCCTGAGGTACCATCAATGACATTAGATGAGAAATTGCCTGAGGTACCATCTATAACATTGAGTGAAAAACTACATGAGGTACCATCAGTGACATTAGATGAGAAACTGCCTGAGGTACCATCTGTTACATTGAGTGAAAAACTACCTGAGGTACCATCTGTTACATTGAGTGAAAAACTACCTGAGGTACCATCAGTGACATTAGATGAGAAACTGTCTGAGGTACCATCAGTGACATTAGATGAGAAACTGCCTGAGGTACTATCAGTGACATTAGATGAGAAATTGCCTGAGGTACCATCTGTTACATTGAGTGAAAAACTACCTGAGGTACCATCATTGACATT
>NC_068996.1:26851814-26861217 GCF_001194135.2 Octopus bimaculoides | reverse complement strand
ACCTGAGGTACCATCTGTTACATTGAGTGAAAAACTACCTGAGATACCATCAGTGACATTAGATGAGAAACTGCCTGAGGTACCATCAGTGACATTAGATGAGAAACTGCCTGAGGTACTATCAGTGACGTTAGATGAGAAATTGCCTGAGGTACCATCTGTTACATTGAGTCAAAAACTACCTGAGATACCATCAGTGACATTAGATGAGAAACTGCCTGAGGTACCATCAGTGACATTAGATGAGAAATTGCCTGAGGTACGATCTGTTACATTGAGTGAAAAAGTACCTGAGGTACCATCAGTGACATTAGATGAGAAACTGCCTGAGGTACCATCTGTTACATTGAGTGAAAAACTACCTGAGGTACCATCAGTGACATTAGATGAGAAACTGCCTGAGGTACCCTCAGCGACATTAGATGACAAACTGCCAAAGGTATCATCTGTGACACTGGAAGATAAACTGCCTGACGTTGCAGCTGTCACAACGGGAGACAAACTGCCCGATGTTTCAGCTGTAACATTAGGTGACAAACTTCCTGAGGTATCCTCTGTGTCATTGAGCGAGAAACTTCCTGATGTACCATCTATGACATTGGGAGACAAACTGCCCGATGTGCCATCTGTTACATTGGGAGATAAACTTCCTGAGGTACCCTCTGTGACACTGGATGAGAAATTGCGGGAGGTACCGTCTGTAACATTGGATGAGGAACTACATGATATACAATCTCCCACATTTGGAGACGAACTGTCCGATGTACCATATGTGACATTAGGAGATAAATTGTCTGAGGTGCCAGTAGTCACTTTAGGAGACAAACTCCCTGAGTTACAATCTGTGACATTGGGAGATAAACCTCCTGAGGTACCATCTGTGACATTGGGAGATAAACTCCCTGAGGTGCCATCTGTGATATTAGATGAAAAGTTGCCTGAGGTAGCATCTGTGACACTGGATGAGAAAATGCTGGAGGTACCATCTACGCCATTGGAAAACAAACAGACCGAGGCACCACAGTCTTATTCACAATCTGAAGTACAGGCTAAGGAATTGACTGTGCTGCAATCTAATGCATTGCTTGAGCCTATCTCTTTAAACCCAGTTGAGGAACTATCTGTAAGACCAACTGTTGCAGTGTCTGAACCGCAATCTCCAAAATTATGTGAGGTACCGCCCCTAGTACCAGCACTGGAACTGTCTTTGGCACCATCAGTGACACAATCTGTGGAATCATTTCTGGACTCATCTATGGTAGTGTCTGCAGAATCACCCATGACACTATCTGAGGTTTCGTCCCTTAATTCGTCTGCTACTTTGCCTCTCTCACAATCACCTTCTACACAAACTTTGCACTCATCGCCACCGACACCACCTGAAACGATGTCGCCGATGCAGCCTGAAAGAGAAACACCTCTGCTAACACAATCGTCGACATCCCCGACAACTTCCCATTTCTTCTCTTCGTCACCATCGACACAGTCGACAGAGACTTCCTCTTCCCCTACCTCGTCTCATACCACGCTGTCGTCACATTCTCGTGCAATGCCACCGACAGCGAGTGTTGAAGGAGATAGCAGCAGTGTGAACGGAAATTTCACAATTATATATCAAGATGCTAACCACGTAGTCCAGCACTTAAGCGACGACATGTACAAGACAATGAAACAGAGCATCAAACGAGGCCGTGTGAAGGAATTGCAGAAGATATTTTCTACGTGCATCTACGACAAAGATGACTTGCATCAAAATAAAGCCCACTCTATAAATGGCGGAGAAATATCAGATACTTCTTGGGTGCATACAATCGGAACGAAACCAATAGGATACAGACCAGTAGAAAGTAATTTGAATCAGATATTTCGTGTACAGAACAAGCAAAACGAAGTACAACGAGAGGAAAAAGAACTGAAAACAGGGGAAGAAAAGAAAGAACTACTCAACGATGAACTGCAGCAAAAACAGCAAACAGAGATAACAGAAAATACTTTCATCAACGTAGATGTGGCCTCCGTTCCTCTCTATTCTACTTCAGACAATGCTATGCAAAGTGGAGACACTATTTATAAAACAGAGCCAAATATACTGACAAATATATCGGACACATCATTTAATACGTCCGAAGCTGAGGAAGTGGGGCTGGTTTCTGAACGTCTCATTAACGTCAAGCAACAACAAACAGAAGAGTCTCTACTGCTACCGTCGACTGGTTTTCAAACTACGATCACATCAGATATAATGTTTCCTGAGCAGCAATGTAGATTGGAATCGATGTCTAAAATTAACGACAACATCCGGAACGAAAGCGACGAGAATAGCAGTTACGAAATAATTAATACGATCACCAACAACGACAACCGTAATATCGACATTAAAAACAACAACAACAATGATCTCTACAGCAACAACAACGATATAAAAGGTGTCATTGAAACAAAAACGGATAATTATGTTCGCGGAGAAGATATGACAGAAGAGGTGCTTGTTGTTGAGGTGAATAGAAAGGTGGAAACTATCAACGACAGTAATGTCGTTAACGATCAAAACAGTAGCCAGATCAACAATATACATGACGACGACGACGACGACGACGATAACAACAATAACAGCATCACCTTGGGGAAGTTTTCCACAGTTGAGGGAAAAACTGAATCACAGTTGTACTCAAGAAATATTTCAGAGTCACCAGTGACCGACCAGGAGTACAGCAATGGAATCAGAACCAGTGGAAATGAAGAATTCATAGTAAAAGATATTCCATCAGAAATATCAGGCGAATCCGAAATCGTAGAACAACAAATAGAAAACCAGATTACCGATAAAATTGATGCCAATAGAGAGCTTGAAGTTGAAGCTGAACTAGGAAACGAGCTTAGTGAGAAGTCTGTAAAACCAATTAGAAAAGAAGAAACTGAATCGTCTGGTAGAGAGGATGCCGAAATCAGGAAAAAAAATTTAGCACAACGTCCAGAAAAAGTTCATAACAAACCCAATATACAAGAATTGTCGATTTTCGACGTTTCGAAGACTGTCAGAAAACACAAAGTAAGAAAACTTGCAAAGATCTGGCCGCCAACAAGATATATGGATGATGAAACAGAAACATATGTTAATTTTCAACCTTGGAAGAAAGAAAATGACATGTATTCAGAGAAAGAGAATCATAATATTGGTGGAAATGCAGGAGACGATGAAACTATTTTGTTGAACGGTACTCAGACACACATCCTAGAAGATAACGCAACTGTGAATGAGAAACACAGACCAACTGCTCAAGAAAGACTCAGAATTGTTAACAAACATATTGGAGAAAGAGCAGTTGATGTAACATCAGCTAAAGGATTCCTGCCTTCACCTGACAGTAAAGTTGTACATGAGACCGTGGAAGTTAGCCCACCCACAGACATACAAGAAACTCTCCCTTCAGTAAACAAAGAAATTGTATATGAGACTATAGAAAATAGCCCGCTAACAGTAGCACAAGAAACTTCTGCTTTGCAGGACGGAGAGATGCATGAGACTGTGGAAGTTAGCCCATCGACAGATTTGACAAACTTTGCTGAAATTTCTTCAGTCAAGGAAGCCGAAACCTTGCCTGCAATGAAAAGCGAAACTATATTGAAAACTTGTGATGAACCCCTCTTTAAAAAAACGGAAGAATCTATCACTTTCGTGAAGAAAGAAGATGCTGATGATGTTAAAGAAATTACTTCTGCTACAAAAGATGAAGAAAATTTTGTCCCAGATAAGAGCGTTGCTGATGTGCTCTCATTGAATGACTCTGAAATAACTGGCGAAATTATTAAGACTGAGCAATCACGTAGACCCAGTGTTCAAGAAAGACTCAGGATTGTAAACAGCCGAATTACACAGATAAGAAATAAAAATATTCCGGCTCAACAAACAGAAGAAATTATCCTTAAAACAAATGAGATTGCTCCCGATACAAAGGTCCAAGAGAATACTGATTCTGTAACCAGTAATACTGCACAGAGTTTTTATGCGCTAACCCCACTAATTCAGCCACAAGAATTCAGTACCCTGAACACTGAAGTTGCACACAAGTACGTGGAGGTTATCCCACCATTAAACACACAAGAATCTATCCTTTCAGTAAGCAAAGAAGTTATACAGGATTCTGTTGAAGTTATCCTTCCAAACGTCACACAAGAAGCTCTCCCTTCAGTGGACAGTGAAGTCGTACATGAAGTTGTGGAAGTTAGTCTACCAACCGTCACACATGAAGATGTCTCTTCAGTGGATAGCGTAGTTGTACACGAAGTTGTGGAAGTCAGCGTACCAACCGTCGCTCAAGAAGCTGTCCATTCAGTGGACAGTGAAGTTATACATGAAGTTGTAGAAGTTTACCTACCAACCGTCAAACAAGAAGCTCTCCCTTCAGTGGAGAACGAAGTCGTACATGAAGTTGTGGAAGTTAGCCTACCAACCGTCACACAAGAAGCTGTCCCTTCAGTGGAAAGTGAAGTCGTACATGAAGTTGTGGAAGTTAGCCTACCAACCGTCACACAAGAAATTGTTCCTCCAGTGGACAGTGAAGTCGTACATGAAGCTGTGGAAGTTAGTCTACCAACCGTCACACAAGAAGACGTCTCTTCAGTGGATAGCGTAGTTGTACACGAAGTTGTGGAAGTCAGCGTACCAACCGTCGCTCAAGAAGCTGTCCATTCAGTGGACAGTGAAGTTATACATGAAGTTGTAGAAGTTTACCTACCAACCGTCAAACAAGAAGCTCTCCCTTCAGTGGAGAACGAAGTCGTAGGTGAAACTGTGGTAGTTAGCCTATCTACCGTCACACAAGAAACGCTTCCTTCACTAGATGATGTAGTAGGTGAAGATCTCGAAGTTACCCCTATAAGCTATGAAGTTGCCCCTTCTTCGGAAACAAAGGAAAATATACAAGTTATTTCGGAAATGAACCCACCCGTGGATATTTCATCTGATTTTGAAGTACAACCCGTTGTTATCCCCGGCAATGACGAGGTTGTAATAGAAAAAGAAGAAGGGCTTCAGGCTTCATCGGCGATGAATACTGAGCAGGCTGAACGTATGAATGTCGAAGAGGATACGATAAGCCTTACAGAGAGTCTACCATTAGATGTTCCTGATATGATACCTAATAAATTCGAGAGCGTAATGGCGTATGTTTTGCATAGGGAAAACAATGAAGGAAGTAACGAGATAATAAGCGACCATACAGAATTACCAGAATGTTATAAGCAAGGTTCGTTTCTCTCCATGTCGAACGAAGAAAAACAAATACCCAAAGCAAATCAACCACCCATTGCCAGTGCAGTGGAAAGCGATCCTCCAGAGGCGAATAGAAAAACTGACGATTTGAATGATGTAAGAGATGAAATTGAAATCTTCTACAGTGTAAAAACAGAAGATATCAACGAAGTTAAGGGAGAAATGGAAACTGGGACTGGAATGGCAGTTACGAGTGGGGAAACACTGGAAGAAATAAATGCAAATGAAAATACAAGTGGAAAAATAGACCTCATTGTCGGAGAAATAGAGCGTGACATAGACCATGAAGAAAGGAAAGAACAAGAAAAAGACGAAAAAGAGAGTGAAGAGGTGGTAGTGATAGGGTCAACTGAAGTAGTCGTGGTAGCAGGAGAGAGAGAAGAAGAAAGAGAAGAGGAGTCGTTAGAGAAGGAGGAAAGCCAGATAGAAAAGGTCGAAGTAGAAGAGGTAATGGTAATGTCAGAAGAAAAACATAAAGAAGACGAGAAGGACAAAGAAATTGTGATTTCAGAAAATATACTAATTGATAATGAAAACACATTGAGTTCAGTTTCTGCGCTTGAAGTAAACAAGGTAGGAGAAAGAGAGAAACACCTCTTAACAAAGAAAGGCGTGTCAAAAAGTAACAATACCTTCTTCAGAAGCTCTCCTTCGTTTGTTCAGTCATGTGCTTCTGTTGACACCAATGAAAAAGGGGTAATAAAAGATATAGCAACGGACATAACACCAATAACTACAACAATAACAACAACCACTACGACAATAATTGAAACATCTACAACAGATTTGACTCAGAAAGTGTTAAAAAAATCGGACGAAACAGGAGTGGTGGTGGGAGAAGAAATTACTTTAGTTGAAGCAGAATATAATATTGTGCCGACAATCGCCAGTGAAATACATTCTACTCCAACTAGTGTTGAAAATATACAAACTGTAGTGGTTAGTGGGACATATTTAGGAGACAGTGTTGGTAATAAAGAAGAGGAAGGGGAGGAAAAGAAAGAAGACGACAAAGAAGAAGAGGAAGGAAGGACAGTAGAAGGAGAAGAAACGCATTTAAAAGAAGACAATTCTGGCAGTAATCTCGACCGTGTTTCATACATTCCCTATTATTCAACCAACTCTGAGATGTTAACCCGGCTTAAACAACCACCAGAGGGTAATCAGACACCGCTGATAAGAAGTGATTCAACTGCAACAGCAGCAGCTAAAACAATAACAAAGAGCAATGGAACTATATCTACATACCCTGCAGTTACAAATACCGTCATAACAGAAAGTAGCACAAGTGTTAGCCCAGAACACGACACGGGTACGGGAGAGAGATTAGTGTACGGATTGAGTTCAGTTGAAAAAACTCAAGGAGAAAATGTGCGAGAAAATGAATCTGTTGTATTGGCTGCATCGAAAGAGAGTGAAAGCAATAGAGATTTTAACGGCGAGCAAAACGCGAAATACCCAGGCTCGGCAACAGTCAGTAGAAGCTCCAGCAGCTGTAGTAGTCTGGGCAGCAATTTTCTTGGAGAGTTTGCCTCCCAAGAGTACAGTGAAGAGAATGTGAAAGTTGAACCAACGGTCATCAAAAGCACGAATGAAACAGAGAAAGAGCAAGTGGTGACCGGAAAACCAGTAAATTTCCTCCGTCGTATTTTCGAATCAGGGCGATCAATTTTCGGTGAGACGAAGAAAACAAGCGACAAGTCTACTGCAGAACCAGTTGAATACCTTACGAACGGTACTGTTCACCCTCGACACCTGCAAGATTCAAACGGATTACTAAGAGAACATGAAACAATTGATGCCAACAAAAACAACGATCAAATAACTCGTTGGACGACTCCTATTACCGCGAATGAACCACTCGCGTCTCAACCCAATAAGCCAGCTGACGCCGCAAGTTTAACTGGTTACAATGATGCTAGACCCGGAACAGTAGTTGAAGCAAACTTAACCGGTTCAGAAGTTGTGAATCATGATGTCAGCGGTGATCGGTCTCGTGTTGAGAATTTGAATGCACTTAGTTCATTTGAGAAAACTTCTCCCGACTCGGTTGACGTTCAACATCAGACGCAGCGCTCACATCGAGAAATTAAAGAAATACGAAGCTCAGAATACCCTGAGGAAGAATGGGCTTCACATCTACAACATAAATCGGAGGCAGACTATTTCATTGTTAAGAACCCTTTAGTGAAAAACGGCACTGAATATGTTGCCCCTGAAATTCAACAAACTTCTAACCAAATGGTTGCTGCTTCACCAGTCAAGAAAGACTTCGAAACTGCTGAAGATGTACACGCACATATTAATACACCTGTAGAAACTTTGCCTTCGAGTGAAATCAATAGGAATGAAAACAATGACCTGTGGACAGTAGAAAGCCCAAGTGAAATAAACAAACGTATCAGAGCCGATGGAGTCATTGACTATAATATTATGCAACCGTTAAAGAATAAATTAATTAGCGATGAAACGCTCGAGTCTCAACCAAATATTCTTGCTCAAACCGCTCAAAATACATTTTCGGAAAATTCAATTATTACACAGCAACCAACCCAAGCGGTCATATCAAACACAGAGACCGGTTTGACAACTTCTGAAAATTATAAAACACCATCGTCTAGGAATGTTGAAATTTCTAGTCCAGCTATTGTAGAAAGCTTTGTGACATCGGAACAACGTCAAAGCTTTCTGCTTTCGCCCACACTAAATGACGGAGAAAACGACATTGAAGATGGAAGTATAGCGATAAATGAACAAAAAAGGGAAGCTTTAATCAAGGGAAACGTACACCGTAGAATCAAAGCATTTGAGGTGCCGAAAGATACAGTCATGAATGTAAATAGCAAGCCAGTTAAATTAAGATCCCGGCCTTCCTTATATAATAGTTCAGGTGAAGGCAGTACTGAATTTTTATACGAGAAAGTGAAAAGCGAATTGCGCCCAATACCAGCAAAAGAAGTGGTAGACACCAAAATGGAATCTAATTTTATAGAAGAGCACACTGAAGTTTCAGAACCAGCATATATTTCCAAGTTAGATAACGGCTTAGAAACAACAATAACACCTTCTCCGATAATTTATCGAGAAACTTCGAAGGAAATTGAAAACCATATTGAGGATAGGCCAGACGATAATGATTCGAATCATCAGTATAAAGTGGTCAGTTTAACACCATCAACTGGGGAACACAACCAAATAAAGCACGTTATTTATTGTGAAATCAACCGAACAAAAATGGAAAATAATACAAACGATACTCATTCATCTGAAAGTGGAGATGAACTCTCCGATAATGAAAACCATCAAATGAAGAAACAGAAAAGGATTAATCACCAGTTCATGCCGAATGTAAATAAACCGGAGGCAACTATACTACAAACATCTTCAAATCATGTGTTACATTCTCAGATGAAGCCGCCAGAACCTACTGTTGTTAAAAAAAACCATTCCGAAAATTTTGTAGATTCAGGAATGGGAACAGAAACGGTCAGCTCCGAAGGTGAAACAGAAATAGTAGAAACTTCGACAGAATATAGGTTTTTGCCACAAGTCAACTACCAAAAAGCAATTTTGATACCGTCACAAACTACAAACGTGCCGCCCAAACAGACTATTACGATGGAATATGTACAGAAGAATTCTTCCACACCAGCCTTGGCACGACCGACCACTCTTGTAAATAATTCATCGAGCATCGAAGCACATAAAATCTATGAATTGAACACAGAACCGGAAAGTGTTTCAACATCCGATGCGGAAGAAGATTTGAGAATCGTCAGGGGAAAATTACTTATCAAAAATGTTATCGATTCGCCGAAAGACGGAGACGATTTCGATGACAATATTAATGTGTTTGCTGATGGTTTTCACTTGGATAAAGAAAACCCACTCTACCAAAGTGATCCGGATCTATCCAAGAGAGAAGAAAGCGAAGAAGAATCAGAATTACAAGAGTGGACCGATGATATTACATTCGAAACTATTGATGAAATTGCTAAAACACACTCAGGTAAGTTAGTCTTCTGTTATATTTTTTGATGACTGAACGTAATTAAACTAAGTTTCTCATTAAGTATTTTTATATTTTTACACTGTTGAGAGAATATACTCATACATACATATAGACATGAA
>NC_068996.1:26849856-26850713 GCF_001194135.2 Octopus bimaculoides | reverse complement strand
AGAGAGAGAGAGAGAGAGAGAGCTGGAGAAAGAGAGAGAGAGATACCTACATACATATACAATACACACGCACACGCGTGCACACACATGCGTGCACACAGACAGACACACACACACACACACACACACACACACGTAGATACACACACACACAAGCATACGCATGTGCACATCTTTTTGTAGCAATATGCTTGGAATTTAACAACGCGGGAAGGAAAAAGTGTCGGAAAGTTAACGCATAAAGTTGATTAGCTGCATTTTTTGAAAACCTGCAATCTTACATGTAGCTCTCTTTCGAAGTAATAAGCCTAAAAAACAAAATTATGTACTCACTCTTTCACTCACTCTTTCTATCTCTCTCCCTATCTATCTATCTATCTATCTATCTATCTATCTATCTATCTATCTATCTATCTATCTATTTATCTATCTATCTATCTGTCTGTCTGTCTGTCTGTCTGACTGTCTGTCTTTCTATCTCTTACATGCATGCAAACAGTGAGAGAGAGAGAGAGTATGTGTGTCTGTGTGTGTCTATCAATCTTTGTAAACACACACGCAATGCACTCAGGCACGCACACACTCGTTCACACAGAATTTTATTAAGGAATGCATCAAGCAAATACAGCCAGATCTTATTAATAGCAAATCCGTTGTGTTGACAAGCTAAAGTAGAATGACAAGACGAAGCAGAGACTCAACCCATCAAAATATTTCATGAGTCATCCGTTGTAGTTTTTTTTTTCCCTTTGAATTCTTTTTTTATAATATTTGAACGAAACTGACGCCACTTTGTCAAGTTTGTATATTAGACGCACGAACAAATGTATATATATATATATATAAATCTATATGTA
>NC_068996.1:26843103-26849846 GCF_001194135.2 Octopus bimaculoides | reverse complement strand
ATATATATATATATATATAAGTATGTATGTATGTATGTATGTATGTATGTATATGTATATAACACATACACACACACATATGCATACACACACATATAGGCGTGGCTGTGTAGTAAGAAGCTCGATTCCCAACCACATAGTTCCGGGTTCAGCCCCACAGCGTGACACCTTAGGCAAGTGTACACTAGTATAGCCTCGGGTCGACTGAAGATTTGTGAGTGGATTTGGTTGACGAAAACTGAAAGAAGTCCTTCGTAAATATATGAATGTATATTCGTAAATATATGAATATATATATATATATATACATATACGTGCATACATACATGTATATATAAACATACATGTGTGTGTGTTTGTGTATTTATATATAGTGTACAATATTATATATCCATTACGGTCGATTTCACCAATCAATCTCGCACTAGGGGTTCAACGGAATGTTAGGTAACAGTCCGATTATGTAACCCTGCGCTCCTCAGGGTAGGCAGTTACGAAATCCTCTCTCACCATCTTTCTTTCTTTCTTTCTTTCTTTTC
Source organism: Octopus bimaculoides (assembly GCF_001194135.2). Classification (NCBI taxonomy): domain Eukaryota; kingdom Metazoa; phylum Mollusca; class Cephalopoda; order Octopoda; family Octopodidae; genus Octopus; species Octopus bimaculoides. Next base: position 26,849,307 of record NC_068996.1, on the reverse strand, counting down.
TTTTCTTTTCTTTTCTTTTCTTATTATTATAAGGTATTCATTGTGCTTGCACAGCGCGCGCGCAAGCATATATGTTCGCGCACGTGAGTGTATATTTATATACATGTATATATATATATATATATATATATATATATATATATATATATATATATATATATATATATATATATGTATATATATATATATATATATATATATATATATATATATATATATATATATATATATGTGTGTGTGTGTGTGTGTGTGTATATACATATATATACACACACATATACATTCATATGTACACACACACACACACACACACATACGCTCGAAACGTTAAAGACTTTTTCACTTCCCGAGTGTTTTTCTACACCACCTGTCTTCGTCTGTTGTTTTTTTTTTTGTGAATTCTCCCTATTTATTATACCATATGGTATGTGCGTATGCATTCCTACTGTATTCAATAATTGTGTTAATACAATAATTCTAAAATAACGATATAAATCCAGTCGGTCCTGGTTCAAGATAAACAAGTGCTTAGGGTACCAAGTGTCATGGACACCACAAACCCCTTTTTTGCTTTTATATCCCATTTTACCATACAACACCTGAATCAGTGCCATACAAAAATATATTGGAAATTTGCATTTTTCCTGTTCCACTACTTATAAATAATTGGTCAATATAACTTACAGTGATTTGATAATCGTAAAAAGAAAAAAAAACACAAAAGAGAAAACTAGGAAGAAAACAGGTTCTGTTTTATGAAGCTTTGTGGTCTGAACTGGAAGAGAACTGAATTTTTAAATCTATTGTTTCACGTTCCGCACCTGCAACGTCTTAATGTCTTAACAGTGAACGAAGGGTCAAGAGGGTGCCATTGATGATGGGCTGTATTGAAAGTGTCAGTTGACCTTAATCCGACCCTGAAGGCATTGTATGAAACACACATTCAACCCACTTACAGCCCAACTTTATAACACGTAACACAACTCTCACATCTCACAACTCACACTCTTCATAATTGCTATAAAACACGACAAAAAGTCACCATACAACACTTACTAGACCTATTCATCACTATAATACGTTAACACAACTCAAGCTGCACAAATTCTACCCACCCAGCACCTAACAATATAATACATAATACAACTTATACGAGACATATTTTACCTGATCACTACCTGACACTGTAACACATAAAATAATCCAAATAATACATATTCCATAAGGACAACACCCAGCATTATAACACATAAGCAACCCACACAGTTTATACCCAACACTACTACCATACAACACCAAAGTACATGACACAATCCTCATAACATATAATACTAAAAGCATCCAGTAATACAGCACAACCCACACAGTACATTTTCACTACATTCGTCACCGAATAAAACTGTACAAGGTGTACTCTTACGTAATTGATACTCGATACCATATCTCTTCCTCTACATCACTAACAACTTACATAATTCAGATTTTACGCAATTACCACCCAGTGTCACACCCGTCATATTATAAACTCTAATCGGTCACCACTTAAATACTATAACAAACAATACCAAATACCACCAAACGCACAACACATACAAAACACAGACACCACACAACAAAATAACACAACACTATTTTCACATACTCTGTACAAACAGACGAAGCTCTTAAGTACACTAGGAACAACAAAACAAACACCACAGCAATGCAAAACAGATGTAGCGCACAAAAACAGCCTCGCAAAGATTAGGTTCGTCTTCAACAATAACCTCCTTGTAAGAGTACCCGGTATTCGTTTCCTTATTTCCTCCTCTATTACAAGTGTAAACTTTGCTCTGCCGTCTTGTAGGTTCCATCATCAAATCAGTCAGGTTTTGTTGCTACGAATTATCGTGACGTTCAGCTACATCAAAGTGGAAGGCTTTTCATGAGAGACTTTCAACTTTTCGTCTGTATTTAGTACACAGGAATAAAAAGCTGTTCCCAGCATAAGGTTAGGTCTCTTCGCAACCCCAACATTCTACACCAATCACTTTCTGCAAGCTGTGTCCTCCAACACTTAACCGCGAAAATTTTAAGTTTTATCCAAACGGTGAAGTTTTTCACATCTGTATAGGGCTTCCTAAATTGTCAATCGACCATTGATATAGTTTTCAACAAATATCTATTCTCTTGAGTATTTTGGAATTGCCCCTAACCAATTTCCTTCTCAGTTAATGCAGAAAGTTGTTTTGCACCAGTTTGAATTTTCCAGTAGTTCATATAGGTTAATGATGTCCCTTTGGGTTACTCTGAGAGGGTGGTTCTGTACCTTATATTTTTTCTTTTATTTCACTCTTTCCGACGATTGCTCACTTTCTTCCACTCTCCATCTTCTCCCCATCTCTGCAGAACTATGAAGTGGAACCTCGTAGCCTCTGATTAACCTTGTACTGGATGAGGAACCTCTTTTCTCTTCGGTGCTTTATCTCATGTTTCTTGTTTCTGGTGGAACAGACGAATGAGGAGATTTCATTTGTCTTTTGGTTCTGCTCTTGTTAACCTTGGAATTGTTTACTCGTGGTGCTCCGAAACAGCAGCAATAGCAGCTGCAACATGGCCTTCAGTTCTCGGCTCTGCTGTTTATGGTGCTTCTCTTGCCTACTTTTCTTTCTTATTTTCGTTTTTTTTTCTTTGTAGAAAGCCCCAAGTGTTTTTTACAATCACACGCATAATAACTGGCCGGGCCTTTTGTGCAGCATCCTCAGTGTGGTTGACCACTTTTCCGCTCGCCTAATTGGATATATTTCCGGGAAAGTTTTGTGTATTCGGTGGTCATCAGCAATTAAATGTTCATATTGCATAGCACCAGGTAAACCACAATCCAGCAATCCTTCGGGATACAGGTGTACCATAACCCCAGTCCAACAGTCATATGATAGTTATTCTTATGTATCAGTAAATCAGGTGTGATCAAGCAGTTCTATAGTATACACATATTTCTTGGGTATCTCTATACAACACTGCGCAAGGTGTCCTATGACAGACAAGTAATTACTGTATAGCCCTGGGTCAACTCTAATCTAGCTGTCATATGTCAGTTGTTGGTGTGTAACTCCAGGGCATCGAAAATCCATCTGTTCTATGGTTGTTGTTGTATAGTCCTAGATCAGCTTTGACCGCAATGCTGTTGAGAGCCGCCTTTACGCCCACCATCTGTCCGTACTGCTGTCACAGATTTGGTAACCAGCCAAAACCCATTTACACTACTAACGCAACTATTACATTCCTTTTTTCCTATGTATTGCGACATCACCCTATGGACAGACATATTGTGCACGAGTTGCGCCGATTCTCCCACTTCGTTCCCCGTCTGAAATACCAGGCACACGCTTCCATATTCTCTTTCTTGGATATAGAAACACACATATTTCCACACACTAAGAATACAGGGAAAGCCTCTTTGATGTTTGACAACATGGAAGTAAAACAATATTGTTTCCCTATGTATTTCCTCTATGTAATGTCCTCAACGCATTGGTTACTTCTGGTCAATCAAAGAAAGTATTATCATCATTATTATTATTATTATTATTATTATTATTATTATTATTGTTGTTGTTGTTGTTGTTGTTGTTGTTGTTGTTGTTGTTGTTGTTGTTGTTGTTGTTGTTGTTATTGTTGCTGTTAGTATTTTTATATTATCATTACTATTATTAATACTGAGTGAGAGAGCAGCGCATGCCGTCAAAGTGACACTGGGGTAAAATATACGAAGCCCAGTATACCCATCATGACTACCCGTCGGATAAGGGTACACCAGGCACATGCATCACAACCATATGTGCACGACATGGTGAGCTCATATCAAGATAAACAGCGCATGACCTTGTAGGTGGGGCCCAGTTAGAATTTTCTTCAAATGGTCCTTGAATAAGGGTTATTTAAGGATATTGAATGAAAGACACACGTTTCCAAAGGTGAATTATCCAAATCCCAAAGAATTTCTCTCAACGCATGGCTATGATGCTCCCCCCACTACTTCTGCTCATGATCAGAGATGCACATATGGTCAGCCACGAAAGGACATGCTCAACTGGTTAAGGTCAAGCAACTGACAAGCAAATCTGTAGTACAGTTCTATATTTAGGAGATGAGGAATTATGTACATTATTTACATTATTTACATACGACGGATATTTGTCCTCATCTTGTTTGTTGTTAACACGACGTTTCGGCTGATATACCCTCCAGCCTTCTTCAGGTGTCTTGGGTAAATTTCGAACCAGGGTTCTCATTCCTAAGGTATTTTTCGATGTTGTTATTATTATTATTATTATTATTATTATTATTATTATTGTTCAGTAGTTTTATTTTTATAACGTGCTTTCACTTCACTACCGAGCGCAGCTCTGTGCGCCTTGGGTATGTGCTGTGGTTTGCTGTGGTGCTTTTATGTTTACTGTATTGAAAGTGTTTTGCGTAGAATGTGTGCAGTACCCAGTAGTGCAATTTTCTGTATGTTACATATATTTGTAAGTCCTGGTATTTTTGTTATTATTATTATTATTATTATTATTATTATTATTATTATTGTTGTTGTTGTTGTTATTGTTATTAAGGCAAGAGCTAGCAGAATCCTTAGCATGTCGGACATAATGCCAAGCGGAATTGCTTTCGACACTTTACGTTTTGAGTTCAAATTTCGTAGAGGTCAACTTTGCTCTTTACCTTCGGAGTCAATAGCGTAAGAACCGGTCAAGTATTGGGGTAGATGCAATCCACTAGCCTCCTCCCTCCAAAATTTCAGGCCTTGTGCCAAGTGTTGAAAGGATTATTATCATTATTATTCTCACATCTACATTGGTAGATGGAACAGAAAACTAAATGCTTGATTGGTGGTAAGTCCTAGCATGCCTCCATGCTCTGAGTTCCAATACCGCCAGTGCGGACTTCACTTTTCATCTTTTCAGAGTCAATAATATTAGTGCCAGTCGAGTATATCGACCCCGATGTTTGACTGAAATATTTTTGATTTTTTGGACTTGTACCAAAGTCAACGTTACCCAAAGACTGGCTGCATTATTTTGGGATTCATTAGTACCACGTTTCTGATCATAACATCTTTTTAATGCCCAAGATTGTGTATTGGCTCATCAAAGGGCCGAGGTTAGCACTGATAAAGTTGAAAGAGGATTTCATTGCTAATACATAAAGACATTGGCGGTGAAGGGTGCCAGTTTATTCAATTCTCCATAATGATGTAAATAATGTTTGGTACATGGCCAGAATTTTTTAATTTTTATTTTTGGTTTTTGGTGTTGGGTAGTGGATTAGATTGACTGCAGTACTTGACTGGTACTGTATATTATCGATCTCGAAAGGATGAAAGACAAAGTTGACCTCGGCTGACTTTGTACTCAGAACATAAAGAGCCGGAAGAAATGCCGCTAAGCGTTTTGTCCGACGAGCCAACGATTCTGCCAGCTCGTTGCCATAATGTAAATAATACTTTTTTCAAATTATGGCACAAGGCCAACAATTTTAGGAGGAATAGGTAAGTCAAATTACATCGACCCTCGTACCTGACTGGTACTTCATTTTATCGTTCCCGGAGGGATGAAAGGCAAAGTTAACCTCAGCATAATTTGAACTTAGAACGTAAAGACTCGGATAAAATGCCAGTTAGCGTTTTGTCAGACGTACAAACAATTTCGCCGGCTCACTACATTAATGATGTAAATAAAATAACAATAATCATTTTCACATCCCTCTCCCCCACACACACATGCATGCACGGCCTCACGCACACACGCCAGCTCGCGCGCGCAAATCGTGAAGAGAGAGAGGGGACAGAGAGAGAGAAAGAGAGAGATAGAAAGAGAGTATTAAATACCAAAAATTATTATGTCACAATGACATTTCTCATGAGAAAGGAATCTTTCCAGCCCCCGGTGATAAATTGCAAGTACGTAAGAGCTTGCGGAACCACATCAGAGCAGAGGTAAAAATAAGTAAATTTTAAATAAATCTAAGCGGTAATCATGTTCTATGGACATGAATGTGTGCGTTGAGGACTGCTGGTGCTACCTTGCAAACCATTTGGCAAAGAGAACAAGTTGAAGACTCAGGTCTCATGTGCTTGTGGATCATTTACACACACGCACACATACACACACACACACACACACACACACACACACACACACACACACACACACACACACA
>NC_068996.1:26842181-26843041 GCF_001194135.2 Octopus bimaculoides | reverse complement strand
ACACACACACACACACACACACACACACACACACACACACACACACACACAACTATTCCCATACATATAAAAATACAGGGAATCAACTTTTGAAATTTTATAGTATTCCAGGAAGATTTAGTTGTGATTTCTTGTAGCAGGCTGGTTCGAACTAGAAGTAGCATATATTAAATCCATCATCTCTCTTCTTATCAGCAACGGTAGCCAAGATACAAGCAACCATCGCATTAAACAATATAACTATACCACTCACACTGATACACATAAACACAGAACACAAAAGTAATGTGAATTACATACAATACCTGCACAGCATTCACTGAACATCGAAAACGTTAAAATGAAGCAACCACAGACAACGTGTTTGGTTAATAGAATGAAGTAAGACACTGCGTCGGTTCATCATCTGGCCCCTCAATCTATAAACAACAGAGGAACCATGAATATTCAGTTGTTCGATCAGCTACATTGGTAATCGCATGGAATTTAGGTGAATATTCTGCAGACGCATGTACTCGTGTACTCTTAATATAATTCTCTGGCAGAATCGGTCTGACACTATGTAAGAAGAAGGGACCTTTTAACTGACAAATACAATCCACCTGACAGACATCTACAAAGTTTCCGTTCGCTCAGTTTCACTCACAAGATATGAGTCGAATCGAAGTTATGTAAATTATATTACCCAAGTTGACACGATGCAGTATCGAAACTGGGACCTCACAATTACGAAACGACCGTAGCAGATTATGCACAGACCTCACCTATCGGCCACTTACACAATTATTTTTTCCTCCGCTTCCTCCCACCCTCTCTCTCTCTCTCTCTCTCTGTCTCTCTCTCTCTCTCTCTCTCTCTCT
>NC_068996.1:26832194-26836026 GCF_001194135.2 Octopus bimaculoides | reverse complement strand
AGAACACATTTACATGGAGCACTAAAAATTACAGACAGCTAAGGAGAGAAGGCATGGTTTTTTCAGTCCGATATATTAAGTACCATTGAAACACTGGAGTCGATATAATCGACTCGTCCTCTCTCCACAAATTCCAGGTCTTGTGCTTTTAGTAGAAAGGATCATCATCATCATCATCATCATCATCATCATCATCATCACCACCACCACCACCACCACCATCACCACCATCATCATCATCATCATCATCATCATCATCACCATTATTATTATGCAGAATCGATAGCACGCCCGGCAAAATGCTTAGCGGCATTTCGTCCGTCCTTACATTCTGAGTTCAAATTCCGTCGAGGTCGATTTTCCCTTTTATCCTTTCGGGGTCGATGAAATAAATACCAGTTACGTATTGGTCTCAATGTAATCGATTATCCCCCTCCTCCAAAGTTTCAAGCTTTATGCCAATAGTAGTAGAAAGGATTATTATTATTATTATTATTATTATATGTTTGGCTTTTGTTTTGTGTTTGTATTAGTTGCCTCCAAGTCACTCACAGACCGCAAAAGACAAGTCAGAAGTTCAAATCGGTATATAGACTAGGGTACTATATTTTAGGTTTTGCTCTAGAGAATATCTGTTAAAACATAAGAAAATTATAAGTTTGTTTTCAAAGTAGTTTGGTGATAAGATGATAGTGTGATCTTAAAATGACAGTAAAAGGTGTTTGCTATTATGTACATTTAAAAGTACTTTTGATAATGTTCACAGATTAAAATGTTTTGGGGATTACATACATAATATTTTTCTTAGGATATGAACAGTTCCCATGAGCTCCTTGTATCTGAGCTAGGTAGCAGTCAGTCCCTATTGCTATCATTCCTAGAGCATCTATGCCAGCAGATATTGTTTTAGTCTTGAGGTTCCACCTTTTACCAATTTCGATTTCAAGGTCTTTATATTTGCTCAGTTTTTTAGTAGGTATTGACAGATACGTTTATGTCGATTGGGACATGTTATTATCCGAGAGCTGGCAGAATCGTTAGCACACTGGACGAAATGCTTAGCGGTATTTCACCAGTCACTACGTTCTGAGTTCAAATTCCGCCGAGATCGATTTTGCCTTTCACCGTTTCGGAGTCGGTCGATAAATTAAGTACACTGGAGTCAATGTAATCGACTAGTAACCCATCCCCGCCTTGTGCCTATAGTAGAAAGGATTATTATTATTATTATTATTATTATTATTATTATCATTAGCATCTTCTTTCAATTCTGTTTCCATTTCTTGCCAAGTGCGTTCCTGACACCTAGGGCTGAGAAACGTACTGTATACAGTGGTAGGCCATTAAAATAAACACATCAGATTGTTCATTATTCAACATTTTGTAGTTTCAGGCAAATTTCTACTGCATCACCTGCTACACCTCTGTGTTGCTAGGGTATGTGCAGCAGTGTATGTTCTTTTTTGTTGCTGGGGAGTGCAAACTCTTCCAGTTTCTTTTGTTACTGGGTTTGGTTGGAATATTCTGTTATATTTGTGTTTGTACTGTGCGTTGTGTGTATAATGCGAGTTATGTTCTACTGTTGAGTATCTAGCCTGCTGGTGATGGTTTATTTTATTAGATATGTGTCTTGTCTTTGTGGATTGTTTTGCTTGCGTTGTATTAATAATTGATAGCGACTTGCGTGGGATGTAGGCTGTTCCTAGCAGGGCTATTATTGGATAGTGTGTAGTGTTGAGGGCTCAGGTATAGTTTCTACGTTTTTTTTATCATGCCCAATGTTCCAATTGTTACTGGTATTGTTTTCACCATCATGCCCCACATCTTGAATATTTCTTTGCACTTCGACAATTTCTCCACTTCTTTTTGGACATTGTTTTGTCAGAAGGGACTGCAATGTCTATCAGTAAGCAGCTAGGTGTATTATAGGTCGGTTATAGATGACTGATGTGAGGGTTTTGTAGATTGTTGATAGGCATGTTATTGACCTATAATTTTATGGGTGAACGGTGTCTTTGTTTTGGGGAATTAGGCTGGTTTGTCCTTCCAGCATCCAGTTTGGTGTTGATTATGGCTCGTTTTATTCTTTTACTTGCTTCATCATTAGACTGCGACCATGTCGGAGCACTCACTACATTGAAGGGTTTTAGTCGAACAAATCGACCCCAGGATTTATTTTTTAAAAGTCTGGTGCTTATTCCATCGGTCTTTTTTTGCCGAACCATTAAGTTATGGGGGCGTAAACACACCAACACCGGTTGTCAAGCGGTGGTGGGGAATAAACAAAGAAACACATACACCACAAATATATAAATATATATACTACGGGCTTCTTTCAGTTTCTGTCTACCAAATCCGCTCACAAGGCTTTGGTCGACCCGAAGCTATAGTAGAATACACTTACTCAAGGTGCCACGAAGTAGGACTGACCCCGGAACCATGTAGTTGAAAAGTAAAAGAAAACCGGATCGTTCCTTAGCAACAATTAACTGTTATGTTCATTAATGATCCGGTTATCTTTTACTTTTTCATGTATCGTGTATATTGGCTTATTTATTTTACTTCGCTGAAGGGAAGAGCCTATGTGGATTTTTTCTAATTCCTTAGCAATATCAATGATAATAATCCTTTCTATAGATACAGGAACTGAAATTTGTTGGGGCGGGCGTTAGTCAATTACATCAATCCCAGTGTTAAACTGGTTCATATTTTAACGACTCCAGAAAGATGAAAAGCAAAGTCGACTTCGGCTGTATTTGAACTCCGAACGTAAAGAGCCGGAAGAAATGCCACTAAGCATTTTGTTTGACGCGCTAATGATTCTGGCAACTCGCCATGGCACACGGTCAGTAATTTTAGGGGAGGGGATAAATCGATTACATCAGCACCAGTGTCAAACTGGTACTTATTTTATCAGCACCTAAAGGACTTGACCTCTTGGCTTCTGATATGCATATATTTGTACACCAGAGTCACTTTGACGACAGACGCTCTTCTCTCGCTCAATAATAACAATAATAATAATAACAATCAGGCAGTGGCTCTCATGGCTTCTGATCTTAACTGATTGGAAGTGTTATCATGTATATAATTTTGTCTTGGTATAAAAGATGGTCTACATCAAATATTCTGCTTAATACCACAAATTTTCTTGTCAGTTGTTTGACCTTAGTTGAGCATGTCCCTTGGTGGCTGACGATATGTGCATCTCTGATCATGAGCAGAAGTAGTGGGGGAGCATCATAAACATGTGTTGAGAGGAATTCTTTGGGGTTTGAATAATTCACCTTTGTAAACATGGGTGTTTTGTTCATCGACCTTAGACAAACCTTATTCAGGGACCTTTGGAGTGGGATGGTCTACTCGACCTGAAGAAAATTCTAACTGGGCCCCACCTACAAGGTCATGTGCTGTCTATCTTGATATGAGATCACCATGTCACGCACATATGGTTGTGATGCATGTGCCTGGTGTACCCTTATCAAACGGGTAGTCAAGATGGGTATACACTGAGTGTCGTATTGGCCTTCGTATATTTGTATCCCAGTGTCACTTTGATGGTATGTGCCACTCTCTCACTCACTCACTCAATAATAATAATAATAATAATAATAATAATAATAATAATAATAATAATAATAATAATAATAATTACCAAAAACACATAATGAAAAGAAATATAACAAGTAACTGTAGAATATGTGGAGATCGACAAGAAACAATAAATCATATTATCTCTGGCTGCCCAGTCCTGGCTAAGAAGGAATATATTCACAGACACGACAGAGCTGGGACCTATATACACTGGAAGCTATGCCAACATTATGGAATA
>NC_068996.1:26829483-26831897 GCF_001194135.2 Octopus bimaculoides | reverse complement strand
TATCATAGTGGGTGCATTAGGTATAATAAAAAAATATTCAGACAAATACATAACAAAAACACCAGGACTTACAAGTATATATAACATACAGAAAATTGCACTACTGGGCACTGCACACATCCTACGCAAAACACTTTCAATACAGTAACCATAAGAGCACCACAGCAAACCACAGCACATACCCAAGGCGCACAGAGCTGCGCTCGGTAGTGAAGTGAAAGCACGTTATAAAAATAAAACTACTGAACAATAATAATAATAATAATAATAATAATAAATTTGGTGAAACAATAGACCATCTCATCTCGGAATGTCCTGTGCTGATACCAGACAAATACAAAAATTGCCACGATAGGGTAGGACATTATGTATATTGGAAAATACGTAAACACTACAAAATCAGCGTTCCTGCTTACTGATATGAACATTATCTTGAGCCAGTCGTTGAAGGTAAAAATGTCACTCTCCTCTGGGATTTTCCAGTCAGTACCGACAGAACGATTCGGGCTAATCGACCGCACAGTCATTGAAGACAGAGAAGATAGATGTAAGTATTCCTATTGATAAAAATATATCTGTCAAGGAATTTAACAAATCAAGTAAATATAAGGACCTGGAACTTGAAATACAAAAAAATGTGGCATCTTAAAGCGAGAACTGTTCCTGTTATTGTGGGTGCTCTTGGTATGATGAAAAAGGGATGTCAGAAACATCTAGATAATATCCCAGAAGAACCATGTCTCAGAGAAAGGCAAAAGATTGTGCTGACAAGTACTGCCCACATCCCCTATGGAAAGCGGACGTTAAACGACGATGATGATGTCTGTGTTGTATTACATGAAGATATTTCGTTACTGCCCCTGCAACTTGCCCTCTCCAAGCTTTCAGTCATACTGTAAAATCTCTTATCTTTCACACGCGCTAGAACGCTGGGTGTGTCTCGGCGTGTGATTATAACAAACATGGGCTGTGTGTTGTGTTCTTGAGCAAGACACTTTATTTCACGTTGTTCTAGTTCACTCAGCTGTAGAAATGAGTTGCGATGTCACTGGTGCCAAACTGTATCAGCCTTTGCCTTTCCCTTGGATAACATCAGTGGCATGGATAGGGGAGGCTGGTATGCATGGGCGACTGCTGGTCTCCCATAAACAACCTTGCCTGGAATTGTGCCTCAGAGGAGAACTTTCTAGGTTCAATCCCATGGTCATTCAGGACCAAAGGGGGTCTTTACTCTTTTGAATAATGAAGATGATGACGATGATGATGATGATGTTTTCTATTATATGCCACTTGGGCAGTCAGATCAGGGAATATAACAAGAATAGTTTACAGTTCCTGTGAGAGTTTACATAAAAAAAGATGAGGGAGAGGAGGGAAAGTGAGAAAGAATTTACACATAATTTACAAAATATGTGAACACATGTGCGATGTAGTTTACTGAAACAGAAAAGCCTCCAACAAGTAACCGTCTAGGGATCCACAGACAGAGGAACGCCCTGGTAAATGTATCTGAGTGCGCGCGTCTGTGTGTGCTGTGGGGGGCTGCTATCTGTATGTCTTTTTATGTGTATATGTCCAAGATCACACACAAAAATAAATAAATAAGATCTATTTGATTAGAAACAATAATGGATACATAACATAACCAAGTGAGCTATTTAATCAATTACACGTACAAAGGTATGCATATACATAGGTATGCATTCATACACGCACATACACAGACACATACACACACACGCACATACGCACACACTACACACACACACACACACACGCACGCACACTCTCACCTGTGTATTTATGTATCAATATGTGCGTGTGAATTTGTGAGTATGGATATAACGACAAACAAAAAAATCTTATTTGCATATATATGTGTGTGTGTGTGTGTGTGTGCCAGCCTGTGTGAACGTATATACGTGTGTATAACTATCTTCCTGGTGTGCGTGCGTGTAGGTGAGTTGTATAAACTTCTGACCAATAGATATATGTATGTGCTTGTGTGTGCATGCTGTTGCGTCCCAGTGGAAGGTTAAATAGAAACAATTTCTAGGAAAATGAAAATTTGCGTAACAATGTCTGAGTGTGGAAGGAACTGGTTGCAGCATCTTCGTGGGTGGGCGGAGGAATGTTGTAGAGGCTGGGTGTAAATCGGGTACCTTTCAATGGGAGGGGAATAATAATAATAATAATAATAATAATAATAATAATAATAATAATAATAATAATGATAATAATAATAACAATAATAATAATAATAATAATACGGGGAAGTTTAACATGTGAGTACGATAAATCACTGCTCCGAAACTTATCCAAAAACATCGGAAATAAAGACATCGCATGGAGCCCAAATATAGCTGACAAAGGGTTGGACTATACCCGAGTAAGTAATACTCATTGAAATTTAT
>NC_068996.1:26812857-26825324 GCF_001194135.2 Octopus bimaculoides | reverse complement strand
GAAAATGAAAATTTGCGTAACAATGTCTGAGTGTGGAAGGAACTGGTTGCAGCATCTTCGTGGGTGGGCGGAGGAATGTTGTAGAGGCTGGGTGTAAATCGGGTACCTTTCAATGGGAGGGGAATAATAATAATAATAATAATAATAATAATAATAATAATAATAATAATAATAATGATAATAACAACAACAATAATAATAATCCTTTCTACTATAGGCACAAGGCCTGAAATTTTGGGGGAGGGGACTAGTCGATTAAATCAACCCCAGTGTTTTGCTGGTACTTAATTTACCGACCCCGAAACGATGAAAGGCTAAGTCGACCTTCACTTTGCCTTTCATCCTTTCGGGGACGATAGATTAAGTAATAATGAAATAATCCTTTCTACTATAGGCACAAGGCCTGAAATTTGAGGGAGGGGGATAGTTGGTTACATGAACTCCAGTATTCAACGGGTACTTAATTTATCGATCCCGAAAGGAGGAAAGGAAAAGTTGACCTCCGCAGAATTTGAACTCAGAGTATAAAGACGGACGAAATGCCGCTAAGCAATGACGATAAGGACTGAGTGAAGTCACTCGGTCTGCTAGAAAAAGCATCCAAATTTCCCTTGAATGCATTATACTGACTTAAATACAGAAGGACATGCTGGTTAAATATCGATATATATATATATATATTTATCGATTAAACAGTACCACTTGAAACGGCTGTAATGCACTGATACCTGGACATCCTTGTTACTTATTTGCTTTATATATACCTACATTCACGCTAGCATATATATATATACATACGTGGATACTCATACATACGTATACGTACATGTGTGTGTGTGTGTGTGTGTGTGTGTGTGTGTGTGTGTTTGTGTATCGCTATGATTATGCTTGTTTGGAAAAATGACGTGATTGTCATGGCTGGAATGCCTTTTGCCATATGTCTACTAATTCAGACTTTACCTGGGATTAATTAACAATAAGAAATAAACACATGCATACACTCCCCAAACGCACACACACACACACACACACACACACGCAGAAACACACTCACACACTCATGTATACGTATGTGTGTGCGAATATAAATATATATATATATACACACACACACATATATGTGTGTATGTGTATGTGTGTGTGTATGTGTATGTGTGTGTATATGTATGTATATGTATGTATATGTCTGTATCAATGTATGTGCATGTGTGTGTATATACGTACGGATGTGTGTGTATAAATGTATGTATATATATATATGTATATATATATATATATGTATATATACTAGTATGTATGTATGTATGTACATCATGCCACCTAGATTTCTCTTTATTTTTATTTTTCTCCTCATGCATTGAATATAAAAAAGTAAGAAAAATACAAGACAGTGATCCGGTTAAACAAGTTTCATACGGTATCTTGTTGTATTTGCCCTCTCTAAAATATGTATAGATTATGTATAGATTAGTGCTGATCCTGCAATTTGTAAGGTTTAAGTTGTAGTACTAAAAACCAATATTCTACCGACTACGTGTAAGCTACAGCGTATCTAAAGTGGATACTTGGCATGCAAGAAATAGCAGGTTGATCGTGCACCATCAACGATTGGTCTTTCCCTGACCACGCGCATTTACTACAACCCTGGAAATAATAGCAGGATATCCTTCTGGTACATCTTAAATCGAATGTCAGTTTGAATGATGAAGAAAAGGCAGGATTGTCATATTTGAAATTACTTCAATCATCGGTCGACTTTATCAAAACTAAGCAGGAGCTAAAAAAAAAATTCGCTGTCTAAAAAATATGCAAAATGTAATTCGGGTAATCTGTAAAAGAAAGTTTGGTCATGTTTGGAACACCCTTGATCATAGGTCGGCTTTATCAAGTCTGACCGAGGGCTACACAACATTACTTTCTATAAAGTTAGTAGAATGTCACTTTGAATAATGCAGAAAAGACCGGGTCTGACTTCATTAAATTTGCGTGAATGCTCAACATTAACAACAACAACAATGACCACCACAACAAGATCAGCTATATTATTAGGAAAATTTGGTTGCTATCCTTCGCAGACTGATAGATCACAGCCAGCGTTTGAACCTATTTATGGTCCCTTTATTTACGAGAAGAAAAAAAACCTACCAAATTTCTCTCAACCGTTCAGTCTACCTAGCTGTAAGTTGGTACTACAGTGTGATATAGTTCACCATACTCTGTCCATGAACAACACACTTGACTACGAACAGTTCAGTCTACCTAGCTGTAAGTAGGCACCACAGTGTGGTATAGTTCCCTGTACTGTGTCCATAACCAACACACTAAACTATCAACAGTCCAGTCTACTTAGCTGCAAGTAAGTACCACATTGTGCTATAGTTCACTGTACTGTATTCATGACCAACATATTTAACTGTCAACAGGCCAGTCTACTTAGCTGTAATAAATACCACAGTGTGATATAGTTTCCTGTACTGTGTCCATGACCAACACACTTAACTATCAACAGTCCAACCTACCTCCTTGTAAGTAGGTACGACAGACTGTTGACTTTTACAGTTCATTGTATTGTGTATTACCTTTTCCAGAATTAGAATCCTTAAGGATTGTGTTTAAGTATGGTATCAGTATAACACTATGTTATAATATATAGAACAAAACCGCCATGAAATAAGAAGCCAGAAAAAAATAAACAAGTTGAACTCTACAGAATTGGAATTTCAGCTGCCATAACCGTTACTGATCCCTTGAAGTAAACCAACTTCATACACAACTCATTCATCCCTCGTCCTTCCGTCGTCATTACTATACTATATACGCCAGTAATGGTCATGGTTAGAATGCCTTTTAACCATTGGTCAGCTTGATGGACCCGACATAGTACTAAAGTAACAACAATAACAAAAACATAAAAATAAATATAAAATCCACCCTTTTATTGCGTGCCATAACATTGTCAGAATTGACAGGAGCGTTAAAGCGTTGGTCAAAATACCTTATAGTATTTGGTTAGGGCTTCGAGACCTCACCATCCTATACACTATTTTCCGACTCCTTTCTTCCTCAAAGAGAGCTGCAGCAGCCCTCATGAATTTTCTCACCGCCCATATTTCTCCTGTAGACAATATCTTGTCACTCACAATGAAGTTGTCCTCGACCTGATTTGGACTCAGGGCACAAAGAACAAATATTGTTTCTGTAGTAGGTATAAGGCTTGAAATTCGAGTGGAAGGTGTTAAGTAATATCATCAACTCTAGTAATTGACAGCTGCTTCATTTTATCGATCTCGAAAGTAAGAAAGGCAATGCAGGCCGAAGTAGGATTTGTATTCAGAACCTAGCGAGCTGGAACAAGCGCCACAAAACGTTCTAATCAGACGTTCTAACGACTTTGCTAATGCGTCACCTTCTTACTGTAGATAGTTCTTAGCTAAGATGTTGAATTTAAAACGACCAATCACAGCAGTTGCTTCTGTCCGGGAGGTACTTCTAAGGTCATGCTCACCGCCTACCTCCACTGACTAATAAAAGAAACCAAAAATAAATAAAACGTGCTTTTGTATACAGATGCAGTGTGCTGTATTTTTTCCTTTTTCACTTCTCATAACAACATAATACAAAACATACTATAATATAATATAATAGAATTTGATATAATATAATACAATATAATACAACACCATATAAAACAATACAATATAATATATGAATTGATTTAAATTCATATATTAAAGTCAATAGCAACAATAACAATAACATTAGCAAATACTACTACTGTTACTTCTACAAACACCACCATCATCTTCACCACCACCAGCAACAAGAATATCAAAGCAACAAGAATATCTACAGTTAACGAAAATGTCCAATGTCCATGTCTTGCAAACAACTCGCACATGCAAGTGCTACCAGTTGAGAACTCCTCATACCGGAAGCCAGCAAGTGTACGGGGTCATCAGGAGAGAATGCGTGCCGTTTCGGGGCCTACCTCTCGACGGCATCAATGCGCACCGGCCCCCCTCACTGGTATGTGTCTGGCTAGCTTGAACCGAAATCATGTTGAATATTCGGCCCTGATATGGCCGGTTTAAATGCTAAAGGCTTAATGTGGCAACCATTCCCTTAGATAAACATTGGTGGCAAGGCAGAATGTAACGCATGCGCGCATGCACACGCACACATACATACATATATATAACTGCCTGTATTCCTACTAAAAAAGAAAGAAAGAAAGAAAGAAATGTCTTGTAAATACACAGATTCAAATAAATAGCCAACCTTGACCGATGAAGATACTTTCTTTCATTATGACCTGCTAATATCTTTGCAGATTTTGGTATTGTGTTATTCCATTTGTAGAAATAAAAATAATCATGTCCTTGAATTCAGCAGCTAAACCTGTGTAATTTGTCAGCTTTTCTATTAGCCACTTCACAACATTATCATAATCAATCATCTAGTATTTGCCATGGCGGATTATAAGAGACTATTGTCATTTCTGTTTGTCATGTGAAACGATGTCAGGGTTCTGATGTGCTACCTGCCTGCTTACTAAATATCGGTAGTATTTTCTCACCGTAATTTTCTAAAAAATACAAGAGTTTCTATGACAAGTCCTGCTGAGCTTCTACTTTTTTGTATTCTGTTTTGTGTTTTCTCAAGAGATTCGAACTTCAAGGTCAGATTTATAAAGTGTAGTTATCGATAAGGCATTAACTACCGATTCGGATAGAATCGATAGCCAATGCTTTGTGCTAACGTTTCCATGTCCTAATACAATGTAGCATACTTTTTCGGAAATTACACCACAAAATAGACATAGGTCATTCAATTGACAATAGTTATAAAACTTACTCCCATTGTTCAGTTTTTGTATGTCAGTTGTTATTGCCCACTGCTGTCACATTCACGTTGCATTTGTTCATCAAAGGACAAAGTTTGGTTTCTTTTTAATTGCCATTAGATTTGTCATAAATTTCTCTTAAAGCTGCCGATAATGTTTCTTTTTTATTTTTGAGAAATTTAGCCGATATTTCAAGCGACTGACCACGTAGAATTGTTGTTGCTTAGCTCCAGGACAGCCATATTTATATGTTAGTGTGTGATATGTGTACACATAAACACACTAACACATACATATATGTATATGTATGAACATTTCTCTCACTCTCTTTGTATGTGTGCTGTGTGCCAAAATTGGTTCAATCTAAGTTGATTACTTTTCTATTAAGTACTCAATGAAAATATAAGTATAGAGTTTCATGGCTTTTTTTAAATTTAAAAGTATGCACTTCAATCATTTACATTGTCTTTCTTTATGGTAGTTCACACTGCTCGACGCTAAGGAGTTGTTTATGAGTAATTAGGGTTTATTACACAGTACAGTCTAGTTAAGGTTACTAGAATCGTAAATCGATGGCTGCAAAGCTCATTTACAGAGTGGAGTAGGGTTTCCAGAGGAGCTATGTTCTGGAATGACAGACTTTGCGTAGCATTTGGGTAAGACCTGTTTAGTATATGTGAGAAAGTGAGAGAGGGAAAAGAGGGAAAAACAGAAAAAGTAGAGAGAGAGAGAGAGAGAGAGAGAGAGAAAGGTAAAGAAGAAAAACAGAGAGAGAGAGAGTGTGTGTATGTATGTGTGTATGTGTTTCTGTGTATGTGTGTATGTGTGGCGTGCATTTGTACGTGTGTGTATGTGAGACAAAGAATGAAAGAAAGGAGAATGAAAGAAAGGAGAAAGAGTGAGGAGAGAGAAAGAAGAGTGAGAAGGAGAGAGAGAAGGAAGGAGAGGAAAAATAGAGTGTGCGTGTTTGTGTGTATGTATATATAAGTAGAGATTTTAAGAAAAGAAAATGTGAGCTGTTCACGTTCATGAAAACGGCGAAATAGCTACAGTCCACAAAATAGTCAGTGTTCGCCAAAGGAGGCCACGTGATCACTCTATTACTTTCTTTTCTTTTGACGCAATGTGGTAACGAAAGATCAATGCAAACTGCAAACTATGAAACAAAACAATGGGCAGCTGATTAGTAATTTAAATTAACTAAACATTGGATGTTACTACATCCAATGCAATGGGTGCGTACAACGTGTGCAGACGGCTGGGAAGAGAATATGTGCTGGAAACTATAGAGTTTATTCATTTCACGAGTGTATTAACACAGTTGGTGTAATTCGGTGAATGGACAGTGTGAGAAATTACCCCCGAACAAAAAAAAAAAATTATAAAAAGGAAACAAAAACACTATGAATAATATCACTGTATGTATAATCGACTGCGTAAATAGTAGCATTATGGGTAGTCCAGTAAGTAAAATACCAGCACAAATATCTTATTTTTATTAAATGTTATGGTCGTCTACGTGGCCTTTATGTTGCCTCGATTTCGTTCTGTGCTCGATAACTTGTCTTTTCGGTTGACTTGCGGGGCAACTTTTAATGAAATGGAGAAGCAAGGTTTTGAGAAAACATGCGCGTGCATTCATGTGTACACACACACACACACACACACACACACACACACACACACTTTCATATGTATATACTGTCTTTAATCACTGACACAGATAGACACAAGCAAACTATTCCTCACCCACCTCTCCAAACACACAAATTCATGTCTTTCCTACCAAGGTCTACAAACTGAATACACTTCTTCTTTTAAATTCTTTATACTTACACGTTGTGAGCTTTTACTACAATAGTTTTGTTTCTTTGTCAACCACTATAGGTATTGCTGCCATCTAACTTAGGTCTTTGAAGTAACCCTTTCTTATTAAGGCCCAATGCCAGTAATTTTCAATACGATAGACCTGAGTATGTTATTGGTACTTTCGGAGGAAAACCAAAGTTGACCACGTAGGGGTTTGACCTCTGAACATAGTGTCGAAACAAATATCGCAAAACTGCAAAAGCATTTTCAACAACATTCTCACGATTCTGTCCATCCACAACCCTTGAAGCTAAAAAAAAAAAACAGTTGATCCTAACGAGACTTGAACCGGTATCGGTGAAGTGATAAGCAGTGAGTGGTTTACCTTCTCACTCATTTTCAATGTAAGATGCTGACACTGTTTATGAAATCCTCAATTTATAATTTCACCGGGGCGAAACGTGTTTTACAATTTTTTTGGGGTCTTTACGTGAATAGTCTTTACTGTTATTCACTTAACATGGCTTCTGTTTCTGTTGTGATATTTCTCTGTGACTAACAGTAATGTCTGTGTATAGTGTAAGTCGTGCAATAAAAGTGATGGATTGGTAGAAATAATGGCGCAGAGGAGTTAGACTATGTGATTATTTGCTTTATTTACTTTCTAATTATTACGTAGTTGTTTATATCGCGTTTTTGTGAACAGCAGTATCGTTGGTTACAGGTTTCCAACGAGTCAATAACGGATTCACTTAATCTAAAATGGCAAAATGGTGACAGCGACAAGGGTTTTTCAGTGTAACTCAAACAGAACAAGAAACACACCTGGAGTTTTAGTTCGATGGCAGAGGTAGTGATTATAACTCTCGCCGAATATGCATACATACTTACATACATACATACATGCATACATGCATGCATGCATCCATCCATACATAATACATACATAATACATACATAATACATACATACATGCATACATATTTACATAGATACAGTCAGACAGATTGGAGGAAGAATGCAGCACTAATTCATACACTAAAATGCTCACTTTACTTTCCGCAATAAAAAATATGCAAGAACTTAAAATTTAAAGATGAATGTTTGTGCAAAGGATGACAGTGATAACTAAACCCATTTTATACTGCACACACACACACATACACACACACGCACACACAAACACACACACACTCACACATATGTACATATGTATATATGTATATATGTCTGTATGTATTTGTGTGTGTATGTGTGTGTGCATGCGCGCGCGCGTGTATGTGCGTCTTTGTGTGTATGTATGTATGTATGTATGTATGTATGTATGCATGTATGTATGTATGTATGTAAGTATATGTTTACAACGGGCGTCTTTATAACTTCCGTCTCCTCAAATCTATTCATAAATTGTTCCACCGGAAGCTATGGGTAGAAGACAGCTGCCCAAGGCAACAGGTTAGTGACATAACATAGGTTCTAAATAGCAACAGACAATTGTTGTTATTTAGAACCTAAGTAGCAACAATTGTTTAGCAACAGGTCAGTTCTGATCAAGCAGACATATGCTCAAAGGCCTTCCATTTGTGACCATTCCTGCAAAGGTATTCAAGACCAAGTTATCCAATGTATTTTATTTTTTTAAAACAGCAGTGTGTGGTTTGACGGAAATTTGATTATTGCTTCAAGCAGGTCAATAAAACACTTAGACGCTCTCTGAAATGAAACTAGTGTAAGCGCAATATAGGACAATTATAATAATTCATACATCGGTTCTCCAACCACCCCAACCTCACTGATCGATCCGAGTATCAAAACTTTCTCTTTTATAGTTTATATTTTATATGTTGTTATTCAGTAGTTACAATTTGATAAGCTATATTCAAGCAAATCCTACGGATGATCTACTACAGTTTCTATCAAAAAATATTTATTGTACTCTGAGGAGGTGATATTTATGAAGCCAGTGTATGTCAACGAACTTTGGTCTTTTCAGAGATCGTGGTGCAACGTTTTGACATGGGAGCGGTTGATTGTGAGAGAGTGGAAAGTAACAGCAAGAGTATGTCAGTTCTAAAGATAACGGTGGCTACTTATAGAAAATGCGGACAAAGTTGACTTGGTCAATAGGTGAACGTCTTGCTTCTCTAAGATTAAGTGGAGAAAAGTTGCCAACTCTTGTAAAATTTGATATTTAAGAATGGCCTTTGATGTAGGCGACATCTAAGTCAGTAGCACGTTTGCTTTTCTCCTACATGACAGGTTTAAAAAAAAAAGAAAAGAAAGAATCTTCTGCAAATATATTATTATTGTAGATTAAATATTGTAATTTTTGATATGTGGATGCCGCAATAGCTGTTGTTTTTTGTTAATGCTGTTGTAGTTGTTGCTGCTGCTATGCTGTCGTTAGTAGTTTTATGATGTTGCCGACAACGTCAACGTCATCATCATCATCATCATCATCATCATCATCATCATCATCATTATCGTCATCATAGTCATCGCCATCATCGTCGTCAACACCACCACCAGCAGCGTTAGCTGTAGCAACAGTAGTATCACACTGTTGTTTTCATTTCATATTCATATTAAAGAATCGATCGTGCGGAACCCCTCTTATCACTTTTGTTATTTACATTAATAATTCTCCTTCATCCATCGCCCGTGTGGTGGCGACACCGCTATACTTTGATCCATTTCTCGTGAGACTAGAATGGGACATCCCTTTTGCTTCTGCTTGAAAGGGCTTGTTCTATTAGCCAGACAGTCATCTGCGCACAAACCCTATGCACAGCTGATTCGATATGCTGTGGTTTAGGATGTACAGATATGCGCTGAAACTGCGGTACTGGCAAAGATCCCTTGCAATGAGCAGGAGCTGTCATGCTTTTTTAGATACGTTTTTATAGCTCGTCTCTGTGAAAGAAATGTAATTCTAAGTCAAAGATCAAAGCTAGGCGCACAGAACGACGAAACCGTTCTCCACTTATTTATTCTATTTCCGAGCATTATGGACTTGGCAGAGTTTTGTCTAACTGCTACTTCTGCATACAATATGGATTGGGTAAACGTCTGAGTCCATCTTGATGGTCGACTCGCCGCCGTCCTTTAACCGGGAAGGGTAGGTAGTTTTCCTCTGCCTGGCGCGGCATAGAGGTCGTATGGTAGATGGGAGTGAAAAGACTAAAGACAGACATTTTCCATTTCGACTAAACCCACATCACCTTACTCAATTTTCACTTGCGTGTAGAGTCTAATATATCAATCTAATATATTTGTAGCAAAGATACAAAGATAGAATTTGTGTACATCGTCTTAATATAATAATATATCACTTTGGCATGGGATACATGACTGTTACATATTTTATTGACACCTCCTACTTCACCGATTAGGAGATGGGGTTTGTATTCGGAATGTAGGATAACGAAAGCAAGCATTTGTTTTGTTATTTACGCCACCGCTTTAGAAGAGTGAGAGTCGAGAAAGAAATATTTTCCACCAGTAAATTTGTCGAAATATGAGAGTAGCGATCGTGGCCCAAGTGAATGAGCCTACATAGCTGTGTATATAGGCTGAAGAATGATAGCTTGGAAAGAGAATTAATCTTTGGTAGACAGAGTAATCCAGAATATGAGGTGTTCCTTGGTTGATCCTACTCAACAGGTGGTATTCTCTCCCTTATGAACATTTATCACTGTGTATACTTTCGCTTTCATTCTTTTCTTTTTCTTTTCTCTTATTCAATGTAAAACCCCACACACCTTTAGTAACTTTTAGTGACATCCGTCAACCGTGTGGCAAATGAAATGTTGGTATTTTTGCTGTTGTTGTTATTCTTACTACTACAACCACCACTGCTATAGTAATCATCGTTATCAACCGACTCTAATAGTAACAAAGAACGGGGTAGCTATTACAAAAGAAGCAAGCAAGTTGTACAACTGGAACACTGCAATTCAAATGATTCTCTACCAATAAGCTTGCAACATGAAACAAGCTCGACCGGTTTAGTTTTGCTTTTTGTGGCTGTTCTTCATGTTGCTGCTGTTGTTACTGCTTTTTGTTGTTGTTATTATTGTTCCTATTATTGTCGTTGCCATTGTTGCTATTATTATTATTATTATTATTATTATTATTATTATTATTATTATTATTATTATACTGCACATATTTGATGTGACAAGTTTAATTGTGTTCTTGGGGTGGTACTGCATTAACCAGGTTTTATTTATCCATTCATTTCTGTATATGTGTCGGTGGTAGTGTTGTCAAACTGACTGTGTCTATGTGCGTATATATGTGTATGCGTGTTTGTATTGTGTGTATGTATACATGTATATATGTGAGTATGTATATGTGTGTGTATGCATATATGTATATGTATTTATGTGTGTGTGTATACATATACATACATGCATACATACATATATATACATACTTACAAACACATTTACACACACTCAGTATGTATCGTTTATGTCGTGTTTAAACATACATATACCTAATATGAATTTATGTTGAAAGCAAGAAGTTCAATATATCTTTATTGAAGCAAAGAAAGAATTTATGTACATCATGTTAATATAATAATGATTTCAAATTTTGGCACAAGGCCAGTAATTTCGGGATAGAAGTTAAGTCGATTACATCGACCCCGTACTCACCTGGTACTTACTTTATGGACGCCGAAAGGCAAAGTCGACCTCGGCGGAATTTGAACTCAGAACGTAAGGACGGACGGATTGCCGCTAAGCATTTTACCTGGTGTGCTAACGATTCTACCATCTCGTCGCCTTATCTTAATACAATAATAATGATATATCACTCGCAATGTAGAGTAACGAAAACAAGCACTTGTTTTGTTATTTAGGCCACCGCTTTAGAAAAGAAACCTTGATCGATTGGTATAAAGTCAGTTTCCAGTATCTCTACTTTTCTACCGCCTTTATAACAGTCTCTTTTCCTCAGAGGTGACTGGCTTCATGACATTTTCACTCAGGCATTCCTGACCCACTCGTCTCTCTTCTCGTCATCCTTGTGGTGTCCAACCACTCAGTTTCAGCTTTAGGAATCGAGGCTGATGAAGTCGCGGAAATTCTCCGACAACTACTTCTGACTCTTTCCAGCGGTATGACAAGGAGCCGAATTCTGCTGCCACACATATGGCCTTCCAGCAGCAACCCTCTCCAGCCACAGTGTTCAGCAGCTTCGCATAGCCGTTTGAACTGAGCCTGTTTAAAGATGTGGGGTTGAAATTTGGCATGCGGACGCAGTCCGAACGCTTGCTGTATCGCTTCCTGTTTGCCTTAGCTTCGTAGTCTCCGTTGCAGATGTCCATATCACGTCATACAGTTTTTATAGTATTCCCAGAGCATTGTGCAACTGTCATGATGTCGGCATTTTGATACCTGTGTGAATCATCATAATACAGGTCAATTTTTTTTCCATTATTCAAACGGCTTCCACTCCTCCATGTCAGCTAACTTTTTCTCAGTTACAGTTTTAGACTTCATGCTCTCCAAAGCCGTTGACTGTTTATCAATAGATCAAGTTGTTCCTGAAAAAAGGAGACATAAAATTCGACAAATTTAACCAAAACACCCTGCATATAAACATGCAAGTACATATACATACAGACGCACACAAATATATACATGCACATACATATACAAACACACAACACATATTCTTTTTCTTCCTCAAAATTTGTTGAAATGCGGATAATAATAAATAATAAATGTAGATAACAAATACTGTGTGTGTGTGTGTGTGTGTGTGTGTGTGTGTGTGTGTGTGTGTGTGTGTGTGTGTGTGT
>NC_068996.1:26811411-26812050 GCF_001194135.2 Octopus bimaculoides | reverse complement strand
ACCCCACCCCACACAATCCAACACAACCTTCCCTATACATCCCATCCTACTCTCACCCCATCCCTTACACCCACTCCTACATACCCCGCCTCTACCTCCCCACACTCAGCCTACCCACACGCCTCACCTCTACCCCCACCCTCAGCCTAACCCACACCCACCCATGCTTTTCCCACTCTCGCCTCCCCCACATCCCAGCACCATTACACCACACCACACACCACTACACCATACACCACCATACCACACAAAATCACATCACATCACATCACACCATCACGCACAGACTAGCACTGACCACTTCCCAGCCCCACATCCACACACCTACATATACGCACATGCACGCGTCAAGGTCACCAGCCCTCTTCCACTCGCACATACATGCTCTCTTATACAAACGTACGCGCACCTTCGTTTTGGGATCACCAATACTTTATTATCTCCCCTTCTTCCTAGCTCTCCTATGTGACCCCTCTGTCCAGCATTCGCCATGATAGATCGCTAGCCACTACATATTCCTTATTTTCTCTCCTTGTTTCTTTCTGTGTTCCTTTCTGTGAGCGTAGGTTCGAAACGTTAAAGACTTTTTCACTTCCCGAGCATTAAACTAATACATCTGTTTCTTGTCTACATCACCTG
>NC_068996.1:26810101-26811401 GCF_001194135.2 Octopus bimaculoides | reverse complement strand
CACACGTGTCAGTCGAAAAGTTAACAAAGTTAACCGTTTATCCGTTAACCAAAAAGTTAACTTCAATAACCGTGAATCAGTTGATTCTTTAAAAATGTAACGGAAATTATCGATAAACCGTTAACGTTAATTTTTAGCATAGAAAAAAAAATCAGTTTTTGCTCTAAAACCACCTAAAAGCACCTTTAAAAAGTGGCAAAACTATAAAATCCATTAACTAAAACTGAATTGAAGTTAATGGAAATTAACCCAAGTTGACTTGAGTTAATTAGTCCGATAATGATTTCCAAAGTTAACTTTAATTTTAAATCGTTAACGAAAATGCTAACTTCGTTAATTAACTAATAACGGATTAAAGGTTTGGTGCCCAGATTTGCATGCATGTATGTATGTATGTACATATCTATGTACACGCACACATACACACACACATAGGTAGCCCTATAACGTAACACACTTCATAACTGCTGTAAGTTTTTCATAATAGCAGATGCAATGATGCCCCTCTACATTCCTCGCCACTGCTATTTATTTCAAACTATATCCAGCTTAACGTGCATTCATTATCATATTAATTTGCTACGTATGACTTGTTTGTTTGTTTTGTTAATTGTTAAAGCCGTTAGTTGAATCTCAGCTACGAAGCATGTTGTAGATTCGGCGAATGATCACATTCCTGAAACAAGTTATAGTACTTCAAACAGGTCGGGTGATGGCCGTTAGCATCTTAGAATAACACACGGCTTTTGCTTATACCTGATTTGCAAAGCCAACAAGCAAGCGAACAAGACTCTAGAAGCATATAGATAACAGAAATAACACACTCACAGCTTCATATTATGTCATTGTAGCTAGCCCTCTCTCTGGCTAGCTACCGAGTTATCTAATTATATACATACAAAAATACGTACGTACGTACATACTAGGGTTCTCAAAACCTGAAAGAAAAAGGTTGATTAGATTCAAGCCATCAATGGAACTGTAAAGATATGTAAAACTTTCCAAAAATTTAGCACATAAATACATATGCATGCATCTAGACATGAAAATATATACATAAAAACGCATCCATAAAACAAACATACAAATACTGCACACACACACATGCACAAATACCTAGATGATGTTGATAAAAGTTCCAATGAAGGAGCCTTGAATCTATGTTAGAGTCCGGCTCTTTCTCTATGAACAAGAAATACAGAAATGAAACTGATTGATAACATACATACATACATACATACATACATACATACATGCATGCATGCATGCATACATACATACATACATGCATACATACATA
>NC_068996.1:26806217-26807849 GCF_001194135.2 Octopus bimaculoides | reverse complement strand
GTCTTGTGTCCATCTCTCATGTTCCTGCCTTTAGGCTTTTACTTCATACACGCCAGCTCAATATGAATCGTTCTCAAAAATGTTGGAGATGATCGATTTTGATTAATTTAACATGATTTGGTTTAGAAGGAATAGAATGTTACAAGCGGTTAGGTTTTGCTCTATATTTTTTCAGTGAGGTGAGTTTCCTTATTTAAAAGTGTTAGCAATGGTTAAGTTTTGGCTTATATTTTTCAATGAAGAAGGTTTCCGTATTTAATCTAATTTGTGTTGGTGTTCCAATGGCACATTGATAGAATGGAAAGATTATAAATTGTGGTAGCATTTGTTTTGCGCATTTCTCAATATGTTCACTAAAGGGCATCATTCTGTATTCTGGGAATACAATCTGCTATCGATGCAGAGTGCATCTGCGTCTGAGCGATAATCCCGTGGACCCTATGTAGTTTTGGTGGCAGCCCGAGCATCTTATGACATAAAACAGGTTTTCAAATAATATTCTCTGGGAATGCACAAAAGTCCTTTTCAGAGTTATTTACTTTGAATTGTTATTATCTCATATCTGATTAGCCTGTTATTACGTAACATGCTTCAGTTTTAAGTATACATACCTTATTAGCATTTCCTCCTATGTTCTGTATACTCTGGGAACGCATTAAAGCCCTTTTCGGGGCTACTTGATTTGAATTCTTACTATCGGGTAACTAATTTCATGTTACTGCATAACTGACTTCACAATTTGGGTATTCATAACATATCGATAGAGAATTCCTAAAAACAAGATCTTGTGTAAGACAGTTCGGTATTCTCGGTAAATGCGCAAAAACCGTTTTAAGGGCTACATAATTTGTATTGTTGTTATTGGATTAGCGAAACAATTATGAGAACGGAACCAAAGGATAAGCCCCGCTTTCCCGGGAATTACCGGGTACGTCAAGATAGATGCGTATGTATATATTTGTGTATACATACATACATACATACATACATACATACATTCATACACATTTATAGTAAAAGAGGCATGTTAGCCTCGCAAAAACATACATACAACGTTATATTCACTTTCGCATCATTTCTCAACAGAATCGTGTATTAAACAGCGCCAAGATGGAAGTTTACATCTGTGGTTCCATAAGTGGGCGGTACTGCCCCTTGGCGGCGTTGGAAAGATCCAGAGGGACATTTAAGAAAGCTGAGGCGATAATGAGGTGCCCAAAAGGAGTAATGGATGAAAAAAGAACTTCAAATAATGGGTTAATTAGGTTAAGTTTTATTTGTGAAATAGTGTTGTTTTAAATTTGCAGCAGAAAGTGGTCTATGTTGGGATGGTGAGTTGAACTGGGGGCGCTACGAATGTGGTTTGGGTGCGAAGGGGTCGTCGGCAACCTGGAAAAGTTTGGCAGCCACTGTTTTACATCAATGCCACCGGGTGACCAACAGTGATGGATTTCCATTAAGCAATACGCATTAAGAAGTAAAACAAAGGTGATTCTAACGACATTATCTTTGTTTTTATATTGCCATTATGACGCTTCCATTGTACAACTTCATTCGTTTCACATCAAGTCACTTGCCAAACAACTACCACTCGGATATTATATATATATACATACATACATACATATATAT
>NC_068996.1:26804972-26805871 GCF_001194135.2 Octopus bimaculoides | reverse complement strand
ATATATATATAATTATATTATACTGCCGACGGTTACTTGAATTTGGAGACTGAAGGAGTGTATTGAATGCGGCTATATACAGGAAATTGCTATATATATATATATATATTAACGGGATTTTTGTCGGTCACGACTTCACGTGATGGGAAATCTTCGTGTTGACTGTTATTTTCACTCCGTATACACACTCCATTAGGAACGCGTGTAGAAACTTCTACTATCACGATGGTGTTGGTAAGCCTGTTCACTTGATATTTAGCGACAATAGTGTTGGCGATGGTGGTACTAAGAGAACCGATAATGAGTGAATGGGGGAAAATAAGGTTGTGTAACCTAGTACACACTGCTTCAACTAATAAATAACGAATGTAATGTGTCTATCTAAATATTTGTTCGTATATCAGAAGGGGGATATAGGTAGCAGTGAAGAAAATTACATTAAGTAAAAAGACACACACGAGTGCACGTGTGTGTGTGTCGGCATTTATGTTAGCAACAATGCTATAGCTTAGTCATTTCATAATTATGTATCTATAAAAATAAGGGATAGAGTGCGTATGATCGACAAATCACTTACGTACATACATACATGCATACATACATACATACATACATACATACATGCATGCATGCATGCATGCATACATACATACATACATACATACATACATACATACATGCATACATACATACATACATACATGCATGCATACATACATACATACATACATACATACATACATGCATACATACATACATACATACATACATACATACATACATACATACATACATGCATGCATCCTCATTCACGCACTGATAGTTATACATACATGCTAATATGCTTACATACATAAATACACTCACATATTGACATATTGACTGGAAGCATGTCAACC
>NC_068996.1:26800174-26804096 GCF_001194135.2 Octopus bimaculoides | reverse complement strand
GTATGTATGTATGTATGTATGTATGTATGTATGTATGTATGTATGCATGTATATATGTATGTATGTATGCATGTATATGTATGTATGCTGTATGTATGTATGCATGCATATGCATGTATGTATGTATGTATGTATGTATGCATGCATGTATGTTTGTATGTATGTATGTATGTATGCATGCATGCATGTATGCATGTATGCATGCATGCATGTATGTATGTGTGTGTATGTATGTATGTATGTATGCATGTATATGTATGTATGCTGTATGTATGTATGCATGTATATGTATGTATGTATTATGTATGTATGTATGCTCTAGTAAACATTCTGGTGTCGTATTATAATTTTTCAGCTTATTAATTCATTGAATGCTGTTGCCACATATTTATTATGAGTACTAATTAGACCTTTGAGGCGGAAATCAGGGACTTTATCAGTTCTAGCAGTTTTCCGGTCATTTGCAGCTGTTAATGTGTTGCTGAATTTTTTTGCTAGCTGTTGGTAAGTTGAATTTGTGGAGCTATGACATCTTTAAGTGGAGGCGCGTGGCTTAGTGGTCAGTGCTGTTGGATTCATGATCGTAATATTGTGGTTTCGATTCCTGGATCAGGAGACACGTTGTGTTCTTGAGCAGAACATTTCACGTTGCTTCAGTTCGCTCAGCTTGCCAAAATGAGTAATCGTGCAAAAGATCGGCGTCTCGTCCACGTGGGAAATCTATACGCCATGAAAACCGGGAAACCGGCCCTTATGACTCGGGACGGAACTTTACCTGCCTATGATATT
The DNA here is from genome assembly GCF_001194135.2 of Octopus bimaculoides. Taxonomy (NCBI): domain Eukaryota; kingdom Metazoa; phylum Mollusca; class Cephalopoda; order Octopoda; family Octopodidae; genus Octopus; species Octopus bimaculoides. Next base: position 26,803,307 of record NC_068996.1, on the reverse strand, counting down.
TTAAAAATTAATTTCCTTTCTAATCTTTTGTTCTGAGTATTATTTATTTATTTTCCGTATCTCGTCACCCACTTTAAAGATTCGTTGATGTTGATCTTTCAACTTGTGTCATATATTATTTTCGCTGTTGTTGATGTGTCTTTTGTAAAAAAATATTTTTATATTTGATTCAAACACCTTGTTTGCTGGGCGTGGTTCATGTTTTTTCGAAGCGCCTTATTCTGCACACCTCAATAATTAGAAAACTATATAAAAATGTTAATTGTTCAGTGTTAACGAATAGTATGTGCGAATACTCTAACAATACTTAGAGACATTGGTATTACTGTCATCTGGAAAGTGTTATGACTTTCTTCGTAAGGTAATCTGTCCACGCCTTTATGAAAAAGTGGTTGTGTATCTCTGGTTATATCAATATCACTCTAGTTATACCCGTGGATTGACAGGCATATTTCTTAACTAATGTATGGTTTACAAATTCAACGTATAGGTTGCTGTTACGAGCTTATCAGCATTGTTAGCGCGTCGGGTAAAATGCTGAGTAGCATTTCTTTCGGTTCACTACATTCTGAATTTAGATCCAGCCGACTGGCCTCCATTCTCACCTAAATTTCAGGCTTTGTGCCTATATTGAAAACCATATTAATGAGCTTTCTTCTTAATCTTAAGATTTCTGGTGGCCTGATCTAAATTACTGTAGCCCTGTCGTTGCCAGGTGTAGGTTTCTGTATTGTGTCTTGGACGGCATCCCATTTCCATTTGCAAGTGTCGATATATTGTCTTAATATTACCTTCTTGTTTTTAGTAAGAACTATGGATTCAGTCCTTCATATATTAAGGCTAGTGAGGACAATATTTACTTCAATGTTAGGAACAAACTATGGCAGGTGAATCTCGAGGGTTTGGGTGGAAGAGATATACAGGTAGCAATTACAGATACTTATTGTCAAAATATAGATAGACAGATAACTAGCTAGGTAGATAGATAGATAGATAGATAGAGAGAGAGAGAGAGAGAGAGAGAGAGAGAGAGAGAGAGAGAGAGAGAGAGAGAGAGAGAGAGAGAAGGGGAGAGAACGCGGCAGATAGAGAGGACATAACTTGACAAGTGGAAGAAAATTTATGAAGTCATCTTTCTTTCTGTCACCCTCTCTCTCATCTCGTATTTCGTTCTCCGTTTCTGCCTACTGTCCTTTCTTTTTAACTTCATTTATTTCTTTTAGGGTCCATAGAGAATGTATGTATGTATGTATGTATGTATGTATGTATGTATGTATGTATGTATGTGTGTGTGTATTGTGAATAATGACTGGGAGAATAATGCCTGTCATCGCCACAGATGGAGGAAGCAGGTTAAGGAGGGGATCAACACTTTTGAGAGAGCGCGTATCCAGCATGAAGAACTTAAGCGAGCTGCGCGAAAGCGCACGGCTCATATAGTGAATGGGGAAAGCTTGGTCTGCGATGTTTGCAGTCGGGTATGCTTATCAAGAGCAGGACTCATTAGCCACCAACGGAGCCGCAAATGCAAAATGTAAGTTAGTCCTAGAACGCAGAATGTTCCTGAAGGTCGGCAATGGTCTTCCTCGGTCACGAGTGGACGGCCATCATGTATTGTGAAAGTACGTGGACGTGGCATAGCGCCTGAGGTATTCGGCTAACGATAGTAAGGTCGTGAGTTCGATTCCTAGCGGTGCGTTGTGTTCTTGAGCAAGACACTTTATTTTTTTACTTCGCTTGAGTTCACTTAGCAGGCAAAAATGAGTTGTATCTTTCATCTAATGAGTCAGCCTTGTCACATCCAGTGTGCCATGCTAACTCTCCTTGAGAACTATGTTAAAAGACTCGTGTTTGTAGAGTGCTCAACCAGTTGCACGTGAATTTCATGAGCAGACAGTTCCGGAATGTCCCAATCATGTATGTATATAGCCTTGGACCAACCAAAGCCTTGTGAGTGAATTTAGGAGGCGGTAATTGAAAGCAGCCCATCGTATGATATACTTATATTTGTGTGTTGTGTGTGTGTGTGTGTGTGTGTGTGTGTGTGTGTGTGTGTGTGTGTGTGTGTGTGTGTGTGTGTGTGTGTGTGTGTGTGTGTGTTGTATGTATGTGTATGTATTTTTGTCTGTGTTCCCCTGCCCCGTCACCGTTTGACAACCAGTGTTGGTGTGTTTACGTCCCCGTAACTTAGCTGTTCAGCAAAAGAGACCTATAAAAAAGTACTAGGCTTACAAACAATAAGTCCTGGGGTCGATTTCTTCGACTAAAAACCTTCAAGGCAGTGCTCCAGCATGGCCGCAGTCAAATGACTGAAACAAGTAAAAGAATAAAATTATGTATGTATGCATGTATATATGTATGTATGTAATGTATGTATGTATGTATGTACGTATGTAATGTATGTATGTTTGTAATGTAATGTAATGCATGTATATATGAATGTATGAATGTATGTAATGTGTGTGTGTGTATGTATGTAATGTAATGTATGTATGTACGTATGCATGTATGTGTGTGCGTAGGGGTGCGTGCGTGCGTGCATGTGTGTGTGTGTTACTCATGAGTGCAACGGCGGGCTTAAGGAACTCTAGAATGGGAACCCTTCCTCATATGATGGAATTTTGGCTATGTGAAGAATTAATTGTCGTCAGTTTAGTCAGTAATTGACAGAAAGATAAAAAACAGAAAATAAATTTTTTTCAAGGTGGGATAGGTTGGAAAATTAGAAAGTAAGGTATGCAGGTAAGAAAGATAGGTATGTTGATAGGCTTAGAAGACAAATGGGTTTTATAGGCGAGGTAGGTTGGTGCGTAGGCCTGTAGGTGGGTGGGAATGTAGTTGGTCGGGTCGGTCGTATTTGATGCTTTATAAAATGAAAGAATGCATTCAACGAGACGATTCGTGTGCAGTGGAATGAATAACCCAAATACAGAGGTCTGAAGAAGAGAGATTAAGAATAAGTCACAACCACAAACGAAGCGCGCGCGCGCATTTATGGATACACAGACTTACTCGCACGCATACATATTCAGATACATATTCGTACGAACAAGTACGTATGTATGTATGTATGTATGTATGTATGTATATACACGTACATGCATACAAACATGTAGATGTATGTATATATATA
>NC_068996.1:26797381-26799555 GCF_001194135.2 Octopus bimaculoides | reverse complement strand
ATATATATATGCATACATAATTAAGGATAAAATTAATTTATTATCTTATCAGTAGTTAATACGTAATAAAAACATAGGTAAAGATTTATATCGATGTAATTATAATTAAGGGTACTGAGAAACAGTACCGACATGCTAGAGATAGACGTCAAACGACTCTAAAAACCACTTAGAATTACACTCCATTAGCACAAGGCTGAAAGCGAGGAAATGAATAAAAGAGATTTAGCGAAATTATTTTTTTCAGATTAATTCTAGATCGTCCAATTTCTGGTTTAGTATTTCAATTATTTTACCATCATCAGTAGAATATACAAAAAGTACATAAATGTAAATATATGCAATACCCATACAAATACATGCGTATATATACTAATACATACATACATACATACATACATACATACATACATACATACATACATGCATGCATGCATACAAGTATTCACACGTATATACGAGGCAAACCCGATTATTCATCTCAATCACGTGCGTATTTGATCAAGTTAATACCGCAGTAAATACCATGATAGGAATGAATGAATAAATATATATATATGATTAAAGATAAAATCAATTAATGATCATATCAGCGGCCCTTAATCATATTTCTATCTGTATAATTCTATCTATCTATCTATCTATCTATCTATCTATCTATCAGTCTGTCTATCTGTATGTGCTATGTGCGCGCGCGCGTGTGCATCATGCATATGTATATCATGTATATATGTCTTTAAGTATACAAATCAGTGGACATTTTGAATACCACGTTACCTGTGACCGCCCATGTTTCTATCATACAAATTTTGAAGTGATCTAAACTGAAAACCTTCCCTCAATAGTTCATGTCAATTTATGTTTCAAATACTCTTACTAACTTTATAATGAAAAAGTTATTGTATTACCTTTTCCATTATCTTCAAATTGTACTGAAATAAAAACGGTATATTTCAAAAGAAATATGACAACAAAAAGGTTAAATGTGTCTGAATTGAAACCTTCCATCAAATTTCATGTTAATTTATTTTCCAAACATTAACTTAATAATGAGACATTTATTTTATTAACTACTTAATTATTTTCAAAATTGATTGAAATAAAGCAATGTATTTTAACAGAAGGTAACAAAACAGTTAAAAAGAAAAATCTCGAGAGTAAATGCAAACTACGCAGGCATAAATGAGAAATCATCAACTACTACACTTTATATTATATTTATATTATATTATATTATATTATATTATATTATATTATATATTCGGAGAAATTATGATAGACGTAAGTTGATATCATTTATTCCTTACTGTTGTGATTATTTGCAACCTCTGCATAGCATGTTCCATGCGCACTTTGATGCTCTACCATAACAGATCATGTAGAAAACAATTGCATTATGTTACAGAGATCAAATGCCGATATTATATATATAGTGTGCGTGTGTGTGTGTGTGTGTGTGTGTGTGTGTGTGTGTGTGTGTGTGTGTGTGTGTGTGTGTGTGTGTGTGTGAGTCTGTGTGTGTATATGTGTTTGTGTGTGTAATTATTAAGACACTTGGTTATATAACTAATTACTTCAGGATCAGTGCTGAGAAGCCGAATTTCTAGTGAAAAACACAGATATGACACGGCAAATTATGAAATTGTAATTACAAAACCATTAATATGTATATATGTACTGTCTTATTATCAGGTACGTGGCAACTTGTATAAAGAAAAAATAACTGACATACGAAATGTATATGATTAAAGGATTTTAATAATACTAATCGATATTTTTATGGTTTTGTTTGTACGATAAGCGCTATGTAAGTGTATGTATGCGAGTGTGTATATGTGTGTGTGTACGTATGAACGTCTGTATTAAACACCATATTCATTTGATAAGGATGGTTATTCATCGCAACTCTCTCTCTCTTTCTTTCTTCACTCATTAACAATAATGCCGGAAGGTCGTTTGTGATCTACATTCCATTTGAGTAATTGATGATATTTGCTAACATGAAAGCTCGAACAGTGTGTGTGCGTGTGTGGGAGGTAAGTGTGCGTGCGTGTGTGTATGTGTGCGTGTGTATATATATGTGTGTGTGCGTGTGTATATATATACACGTCCTCACTTTGTTGTTTTTTTGTTATTGTTTTTTGAAGTATATATATATATATATATATATATAT
>NC_068996.1:26793091-26795850 GCF_001194135.2 Octopus bimaculoides | reverse complement strand
ATATATAATATATAGATATATGAATATATCCATGCATATATGTACATACCTACATCTATATGTATACATACATGCATATATGGGTACAGGATATTACAAAAAAAAAACGTTAAACACAATGAGAAACGAAAACAGAAAACGAACTTTTTTTTGAACAACGAAAAAAACAGAGAGACGAGACATGCAACATAAAGAATATTTCCCTTCATCAGTTGTCCCTGTTCCATCTACTCTGCGTTTCGAAGGCAAGAACAATACGCAACTTCTTTGGAACAGTTCTTCCCGCAAAGCAAATTAAATAAAATTTGGAATTTTTTGCGGAGGGTGCAAGTGTTAACAAGAACAGGACAGTGAGGTAGTAAAAACAAACAATAAGGGCTGTTAGGCCAAGACGATAGATGCATGTATGTATATAAAAGGAGAATGAAAAGAAAACCAAGGTAGGACGAGTATCTCAGGTCATTTAGAATATTTAATTAGAGTAAGGGGAATCAAAAATGGAGACTTCTCTTTTGATTCACTTTACTCTAAATATTCTAAACGACCAGGGATACTCGTCCTGCCTTGGATTTACTTTCCTTTTCCTTTGATATATATACCTGCTAACTCGGAAGCCTACTACGGATCCCTAACTCCAGCCTCAGCTCTGAGCTTGGAATCTAATGGATGACCAATTACAGCACTCACGCAGCGTTCCTATTGGTTTAGGTCATTAGTGAACTAAACCCATCATGTTCTTTAAATATATATATATATATATATATATATATATATATATATATATATATATATATATATATATATATATATGCACATAATTTATATATATAAATTTGTGCATGTATGTATGTGCATGTGTACATGTGTGTGTATGTATGTATGTATGTGTGTGTATGTATTTATGCATGCATGTTTGTATGTATGTATGTATGTATCTATCTATCTATCTATCTATCTATCTATCTATCTATCTATCTATCTATCTATCTGTCTGTCTATCTCTATCTATCTATCTATCTATATATATATATATATATATGTGTGTGTGTGTGTGTGTGTGTGTGTGTGTGTGTGTGTGTGTGTGTGTACGTTTGTCAACCCTGATAGAGTGCTACAGAAGGAAGCACATCTATAATGATGGCCACTGTAGAATAGTTCGTGTGGTTTATATTGTATTGGCACTAGTGTTAGTGGTAATGGTAGAGGTAGTAGTGTTTGAAAGCAGCAATGATAGTGGTTGTTCTGTTCAGATTCTCACTGGCCAACATTCTAAATGAATATCTTCTATTGTTATTTACACGCCTAATTTTCTTTTTCTATTCATGTACTTCCTGTGAACTTTTTCTGAACGTATCATCATCATCATCATCATTATTATTTTCGTTGTTATTGTCGTCATCATCATCATGATCACCTTACTCAAAGCCGCCATAACACACTAACCACCACTACCACCGTCACCACCACCATCATCAATCATCATACCACCACTATTCTCACCTCCTCCTCCTCCTCCTGTTTTCCTACCCTCTTCTCGTATCTCACCGCATCATGTACTGTAACCTTCATCCTGTGCTGGCGTGAGTTACAATAGCAATATCGCACTACTAGTCGATCAGGTTACCAATTTCCGCATAAAATCACTTGTTTAAGGGAACCTACCACCTTTAGGGTTCCTGAGAATTAGGTCAGAAAATTTTCATAGATTAAATTACCTCTGTGTGTGTGTGTGTGTGTGTGCGTGCGCGCGTGCGGGGTGCGTGCGTGCGTGCGTGCGTGCGTGTTGATCTGTTCTGTCTACGACAACGTGTGATATAACAAATAATTAACCACAAAGCCAGTCATTGTTCGGCTGAAGATGATATTTAAAGTTTTAGAAAGCAAGCCCAGCTCTATTATTCCCTTCAACAGTCTAGAACCCTAACTAAGGTTTGTAGTTCTTCTTAACGAAGACGCACACGCAATGTGATGCGTTCTTTGTTAATATCAGACATTGGACGTAAGTCCTGATTTCAAATCCACACCTGAACTTTCGCATAACGCGCTTTATTATGCATCACAGTTCACTTAGGTATCACCACTTCACATGGTAATGTTATCTGCGACAGACTGGTTTCTTATCATGGTGGAAATTTATCTCTCATCTTCTCTCCCACGTTTCTGTACACAACATTATATTCTACATTGCCACAGTCCACCTAGGTACCACCAGCTCATCTGGTAAAGTTACCTGTGATAAACTGGTATCTTATCCTGGTGGATATTTATCTCTCATCATCTCGCTTGTGTTTCTTACATATTACTGTATTCCACATTGCCACTGTCTACCTAAGTACCATAAAATCACCTGGTAATGTTACCCGTGACAGACTGTTTTTTTATCCGGGTGGAAGTTTATCTCTCATTTTGGATCTTTTTTAAAACGGGGGCCACATTTTTCATTAATGTTTTACGTAGTGTTTTTGGTAGCGAAAGACTTTCAAACTTCGTATACTTATCTATTTTGTGTTATAGAACAGAAAAATATTTTTGTATTCGAATTTATTTCATGTAAAAAATTGTCTTATTTCGATAATTTCAACCAATCACTGACAAGTATTCAATTGTTTACATTTACTCCTTTGGCTCACTAAGCGATGTAAAGCGTATTTAATCTCCATACCTTCGTTTTATTTGCTTTTTTCATTTTAAATTTGCTTTAACCCTAACCCTAACCCTAACCCTAACCCTAACCCTAGGGTTAGGGTTAGGGTTAGAGT
>NC_068996.1:26791322-26792507 GCF_001194135.2 Octopus bimaculoides | reverse complement strand
TATATATATATATATATATTTAATACAGAATGGGACAAGAAGATAGATAGATAGATAGATAGATAGATAGATATATAGATATATAGATAGATAGATAGATAGATAGATAGATAGATAGATAGATAGATAGATAGATAGATATGGATATATATTTAGAATTATATATCCATATGTATTTAGTGTTGCCGTTGAGTTAAGTCCTGCAATGGGACCGAGTATTACATCGTATTATTGTAATTAAGTTTGTAGTATTTAGAAAAGTGTTAAATAGTTACAAGTTTCGAAAAACTTACGAATAAAGAATGAATGACAGCACGATCTTATCGTTCCGAAGCGGCAACACTCTAATCTGTAGTGCGACTTTGTAGCGATATTTTCCCCAGACGCAACCTAATGAAATCAATGTCAGAACCCTGGTTTCGTCGCCTGCAAACAAAATAAGAGCTGCACTCGAATAAGTTTTCATTGGGAACCTATGGTAGTGGAAATGTCTAGTATCTTGGGGCCCCTGACCAAATCAGGCAGTTCGGGATTGAGACTGCCATCTGCGGGAATGAGTCTTGCCAGGTTGAATGACATTGTATGCATGTTACTCGCCATTTTTCGGTGTAGCACATTTGCCATTTTATCTACCAAAATTATTAAGAAACATCAACTTATAATTTATTTATTAATTACTAATGGGCTTATCTCTTAATTTATTTCTGACAAAGACATACAATATACACACATTCAGAGATATACTCAAACACAATCTTAACATACACACCACATCACCTATGTACACGCGTACATACACGCGTACATACACGCGTACATACACGCATACATGCACAATCGTGCACATTGTCACAAATTTATGCATACAAGCAGACACATGTACATGAACACACAATTGTAATTACATGCAAATTCAGACATTCGTACGCGCGCGTGCACACACACACACACACACACACACACACACACACATTCACATTCACATATACATATGCGCGCATACATACACACGAGCCAGAGTTAGAGTCTCTGCACTATCATTCCGACACGGTTAAAACAGCAGCTAAATCTACTTCAGATCACAATCTTCCATCATAAAACGCGTGCGCGTGGGTATGAAGGAAAGGAAAAACGCATGACGTAATATAGTTTTTGATGCACTAACTTTTGAATGAAATTCGGGGG
>NC_068996.1:26788915-26791034 GCF_001194135.2 Octopus bimaculoides | reverse complement strand
ACTACATAAACAAACGATTCTTCGTTTTATTTGCTTTTTTCATTTTAAATTTGCTTTAACCCTAACCCTAAGCCTAAGCCTAACCCTAACCCTAGCTCTAACCCTAGGGTTAGGGTTAGAGTTAGGGTTAGGGTTAGGGTTAATTGTTTCAGAATCGTTTGTTTATGTAGTCGGCACTTAATGTATATCGGCTGAATGGACGTCAGTGATTGGTTGAAATTACAGAAATACGACAACTTTAACATGGAATAATTTATGGATTTCTTTTTTTTTTAAGAAGACTAAGAGAAAAAGATGTTTTATATGACACATTCTACCAGTGTTCCAAGTTTCAAAGTGTTTCGTTAATGAAAAATGTGGCCCCCGTTTTAAAAAAGATCCCGACTTCAATTATATGTCTAAGTTTATTAGTTTTTAAGTACATTATATTAAGCACACCTCATTTACGTTACATAGTACATTAGCCACACACAAATACACACACATACCACCTGTCATCATTATGCTGCATACACAGAACGTTGTGCGTTTAGTCTCTCTCTCTCTCTCTCTCTCTCTATCTCTTTCTCTCTCTCTCTCTCTCTCTCTCTCTCTCTCTCTCTCTCTCTCTCTCTCTCTCTCTCTCTCTCTCTCTTTCTCTCACCTCCCACCACATACGTGGGGCAATATTTGTGATCGTTGTGTTTTAGTATCTATGCTTGAATGAGTTTCCTTTCAAACGTAAACAAAGCAATTAAGTAAATCTTTTTTTCTGAAATGACACAAATGATACTACAGACTGCACCCTTCCATAAAAATCTGATGCCTTTGTGCTTAGTTTATATAACACTGTAGTTATTGGTGAGCTGATAGAATCGTTAGAGCGTCAGGGGAAATACTTCGCAGTATTTGTTCTGGCTCTATATTCTGAGTTGAAATCAAGCCGAAGCCAACGTTGCCTTTCCTTCTTACTAGTCAAGTACTGGGGTCAATGTAATCGACTCACTCACGCTAAAATTGTTGCTTTGTGTCAAAGTTTGGAACAATTAAGATAGCAGTAAGCTGGCAGAATCGTTATCGCGTCTGACAAAAATACTTAGCGGTGTATTGTCCAACTTTACGTTCTGAGTTCAAATTCGGCCGATATAGATTTTGCTTTTCATCCTTATGGGGTTGATAAAATAAGTACTAGTTGTGCACTGGGGACGATGTAATAAACTTATCCCTCCCCACAAATTTCAGGTCTTTTTTCCTGTAATAGAAAGAATTATTATTTTTGATGTTGTTATTTCTATTGTATGTATGGTGTCGATTTTTTTTCCGTGTGGTAGTGTTGTTGTTTATTGCCGATGTTGTTGATAATGAAATTGTTGTAATTTTCTACTTTCAGTCATGAAGAAAGATTCCCAAAGCAAGCAGAAGCTGACTAAAACACTGCTTACTCGTTTGAGTAACATCGATTCCAAGGACATCAAACAAAATATCAATGTGGAACACAAACACGAAGAGATTCACGGCGATATCGACTTTATACATGCTGACGGAAGCAGAATCACATCCAACTTTACGGATAACTTCGATTCGATTGCCGAAAATGTTGAACTGTGGGTACAAAGCGGCAAGGCTGTCATTATGATCAAAGTAATTGCCGAACGTATCATTCCAATTGATTACGAGTTCAACGTTTGGCGGAAAAGTTCGGCCATCGTTACTCGCCAAATTGAACTTGACCTACAGGCCAATGAACAAAGACAACGCCTGTACGCACACGTCATGAAAAAACATGGCAAATACGGTAGTGGCTACCAATTAAAGGGAAGCTACGAAGACGACACTTACATACAAGACCGTGAAAAAGTTCTGAACAGTCGCGATACGTTCAAGCTGTTTAACCAGCTGTTGGATGTTGCCGAGGATTCGAAAGAGGACGGGGATCAGGAAGAGCGTTACATAGAGAAGACAGAAAGAAATGCTCTTCAAAGACCTAACACAAATGATTTCATGTACTGAAGAGGAAGAATACGTAAATAAGCCGTCTGTGCGTTTTTTCATCCAACTGTCATACATCATATATCAAATCATACCGTATCATATCATATTATATATATATATATATATATATATATATATATATATATAT
>NC_068996.1:26787548-26788097 GCF_001194135.2 Octopus bimaculoides | reverse complement strand
TTTACATACTGGAGAATCATGTATCTGAGCATATATATACACATTCGCCAATCAACAACTACCCTCCCCCTCTGAATAAAACTGCGACTTTTACCTACAACAACAACAAAAGCTGGTGGTGGTGTTACTACTACTACTACTACTACTACTACTACTACTACTACTACTACTACTACTACTACTACTACTGCTACTGCTGCTGCTGCTGCTACTAGATTTATTGGAATGCAAACAAAATCAAAATTTCAGCTTTATATCTCTTACCAGTTTTGAGGAATACCACGGAATGAACATTGCTCAATTATGCGTGCGTGCGTGAGTGTTACTGAAGATCAAGAAATGATGATACATAAAAATTGCAGTAGTAGTAGTAGTAGTAGTAGTAGTAGTAGTAGCAGCAGCAGCAACAGCAGCTATAATATGGTTTTGTTGTAATTGACACAAGTACATTACAATAACGGCTGACAAAAACATAGTTGGGTAAAGAGTGAATATACATTCATACATATACACAACTATCTATCTATCTATCTATCTATCTATCTATAT
>NC_068996.1:26785529-26787283 GCF_001194135.2 Octopus bimaculoides | reverse complement strand
TATATACATATATATATATATGTATATATATATATATATATATATATATATATATACATATATATACATAATATACATATATATACATATATACATATATACACTGTCACACACACGATATCTTATATGGCTGTGCTCCAGAATGGCCACAACTTTCGACTAGAAATGACTACATATATATATATATAATATCACATACTCACGTATAAGAAAAAAATATATATATAAATATATAAAACGTTTTGATGTGTTCTGTATGAAGGAAATTAAAAATATCAAAAAAAGGAGAGAAGAGAAAAGTATTGATATAATGCTTTATAAATCAAATTCAAGCAAGCTTTCCCCACCACCCAAACCATCAACCCTCACCTGTATACGCACACGCGCGTGAGTACACACACACACACACACACGCATATATATATATATACACACATACAAATATATATATGTATATATTAAACTCTTCTTAAAGTTAAACATTGCATATCGGTGCCTACGCCCCCTACTCCTAATTACAGTACCATGAAGATCATGGGAAAGACGATTGTTACTAACTCCCTTTGTTGAACTAAATTATAAACGAAAGAAGATATTAATAGTATGGCTGTTTACCCAAATATGACTGTCTTCCCAATATTGTAAGCGAGACAAGAAAAACCTTTGACTATTTCTCGCTCAGCATCTCAACATAGCACAATGTATGAGTAAATGTGAGTATGTAATGTATGTATGTGTATGTGTGTGTATGTCTGTATATATATATATACACACGTACATATGTATGGTTGTGTGTGTGTGTTTGTAATAAAATTCTGGCTCCAGAGAATCGACTATGGGTCGGCGTCGGCAATATGAAATCCTGTGGATAGAAAAGTAATAAAAAATTTGTGTAAAGTCAATGTATTTGCCACGAGGTGAAGAGTTGCGGTAAAAAAAAAAAAACAATGTTTCGAGCAAAGCTCCTTTTCATGATAATGTAAATATAGGTTTATGTTCCATTGAAGCAGGGTGTATGTAATTACGATCCCGTTGGTGAGAGACGGGTTGGCTGAAACCGTATTTAGCTTTATGGTGTTGTACCGATTTTACAGATAATTATTGCCTGATGCTGAAAAAAGAAAAAAAACGGAATATAATAGAATAGGGCAAACCAGGTTTGATTAGCGTTCGGAACTACAATTTTTCACTTATGTTGTAAATTATTTTTAGTTTATCAGCACTGTTTTCAGTGCTGATATTACAAACTATTATTATGACTTTTGCGTTTTTAAGGCTTTTGTATGTATGTATGCATGTATGTATGTATGTATGTATGTATGTATGTATGTATGTATGTACGTTTGTGTGAGTGTGTGTATGTGTGTGCGTGTGGATTTGTGTTAAGTCATTTTCATACACATACATATACACACACACACATATATGTATATAAATATATATATATATTAAGAGAGAGAGAGAAAGAGAGAGAGGGCTTACATATATGTAATACTCTGGATTACTCACTCACAAACACGCACACACATGCACACATACATTCACATGTGTACACACGTATAGGTGTATGCGTGCATGTGTGCGTGCGTGTGTACGTGCGTGTGTGTGTGTGTGTGTGTGTGTGTGTGCGCGAAGGTTAAGTGTGTATGTATATATATAAACTTACGAATATTGCGGCTCTTACGTTTTTTCCCACTGTCGTTTATGTACGAATTTTTTTCATTATCCCACGCCCCCCCCCCAAAAAAAAAAAA
>NC_068996.1:26779119-26784925 GCF_001194135.2 Octopus bimaculoides | reverse complement strand
TATATATATATATATATATATATTTACACGCATATACATATTAATAAACGAAGAGTGGGATAAAAGAAAAAACTAATTTCTGACAAGTGATGCCATGTTTAATTTAGTTACTTCCGCTGTTTGTCTTTATTGTCCTTCCAAGATATCTCCCATCCCAATCTCTGAAACAGAGATGCGTTCGTCCCTACTCTTACTTGTATGATTTTAGAAGCGCCAGCTCCAACATTTTTGGGTGATGTTGCTCAACATTCCGAATTGGATCCTTGTGTATGGTATTCTTTTCTCCTTGAGGATCCGGCTGGAGTTGACGGTTTCGTGTTGGTCGGCCACATACCACGTGATCACAAGCGGACGAATGCAACAACGCACGCTCCCACGTCCGACCTGGCTTTATTTTGTTGGTGCAAATCTGGAATGGGATCTAATGGGTACAAGAATAGGGAAGTACATCTAAGTAGCTAGTTAGAAAATCTCTATAAGAGATGAAAGTAGTAACTATACTGAGAAGTAATATTTGTCGCCGCTTCAACATGACTGTTTGTACAACGTCAGTTTGTACGGAACAGCCATGTTGAAGTGGCGACAGACATTTCGAAGTACATCTAGTTGTTCGTTTGATCTGTATATTGCTGTTGTTCTTGTCCACGTTTTTACTAATGTCATCATTGTCGTTGTTGTCGTTATTGTTATTGTTGTTGCTGATTAGTCTCAGTGATGTTCGTGTAAGTAGTTGTATGAGTAGCAGTATTTGGAGTTATAGTTTTAGTTGTAGTTACTTTTTTTTATTGTTGCGGTATTGGTGGTGGAGGAAGAGAGAACTTGTATTTTGCCAGAGTCTTTGGCCTTAAATAACTGGGACAACTCGTTCTCTTCATACTGATTAGACACAAGCAGGCCACGTCACATTACGTTACAGGTGATTTGAATGTTTAGAAAAACATGCAAATCTGGTCGACCAGATGACGACGACGACGACGATGATGATGATGATGACGACGACGACGATGAAGAAAACGACGACGACGACGATGACGAAAACGACGACGACGACGACGACGACGATGGTGGTGGTGGTGGTGTTGAAAATAAAGAAAGCAAAGACCTGGAGCACAATAGTTGCTGTTATTGCCAGTGAAGGCACGCATGTGCTATGTGATAGGTAGGTAGGTAAGGCTTGGTCGCTGGAACTCGTAGGGAGGCGGCGGGAGAGGTAGGGTTCTTTTGTCAGTTGACACTTGTCAGTCGTTCTACACGTTTCTCTCTTCTGTCGAACAGTGTGTGGTGTATGTATGTATATAGGTATGTATGATGTATGTATGTGTGTATGCATGCATGTGTGCAAGTATAAATGTATGTGTGTATAATATATAATGTATGCATGTGTGTATAATATATATACGAATACAGAAATAGACATATTTATTTATAAGTATATATATGTATATATATATATATATATATATATATATATATATATACACACACACAAACACATATATGCATATATTTCCATACGCACACAAACACACACACACACGCACACATTCATACACACACGCATGTATGCTTGTATCAATATTAATATTTCAGTATTTACCCTGTATATGTAGAATGTTTGTGTGTGTGTGTGTGTGTTAGTGTATGTGTATGCGTGCGAGTGAGTGTTTTAAGTCAACATTTTCACCATACATAATGAAAATTCAATTCCCCAGCCCATTTGCATAAATTGTTCAGTAAGTGGGTCTCCGTGTCTTAACTAAAGACACAGACGTACACATGCAATGCATATATGTATGTATGTATGTATGTACTTGAGTATATATAAAGGGTAGCAAAACTATATAGAGTTATACAACCAGTGGCCTAGCATGTAAAAAAGTCAATGGACAGCATATTCAGTATAAAATGTAAAAGAAATTACCTATAACAGGCAATTTCTACACGCTCTTATATTTTACAGGAAATTTCTCATATTTTATATTGAATATGTATGTATGTATGTATGTGTGTATGTATGTATGTATGTATGTGTGTATGTATGTATGTATGTATGTGTGTGTGTGCTCGTAAGTGCATACGTGCGTGCGTACGTGTGTATGTGTGTGTTTTGAGTACACATACAAAGAGCGAGTGAGAGATGGGAGGAGAAGCATACACTGTCAGACAAAATAAACATTTTAATTCCTCAAAAACAAAAGAGCAAAAAAATCTGTCATATTTCACAAAAGTAATTCATAAGAGACAAAAATCTTAATGAATTTAATTAGTTAATAGTTATGACAGAGCAAAATCGTTACAGAGTGTGGGGGGGGGGATTCCTTGGCGGTATTTTATCCTACTCTTTAGGGTCTTATCGGTTTGGCTGCCAGCATTTCAAAAATTGAAGCTTACCGAACATTTCAAAATTTGGCACAATAATACACTTGCCCAAACTGAATTGCTGGAGTTATTTCATTTTTTCCAGAAAAAATGTTTTTAAAAAGTTATAGAGGTTTAAATTTTGATAATGTTCACCCAGCCAGGAAACAGGATTTGGAAGCTGTCATTTTGTGCATGACTGCACATTTTGTCGTTAACATCCTGAAAATTGCACGTGTTGTCAATATCTGTAAGCAACACCTGTTATATCTCCGGTAATTTTCTTTCATGTAAATAAATGTTTATGTTAATTTAAAAGATTTATCCAAAAAATCTTAGCATACAACACAACCACCTCAATGCTTAATGACAAAAAGAAACGTGTAAACAAACATGTAAGCATTCAATATGCATTTAATGCAAATGCGATAAACAACACGTTACATGCGATAAACACATTACAAATTTTAACAAAAAGACTAGGAAGAATTAGATGAAAGTTCTCCGGTAATTTTCTTTCATGTAAATAATTTGTTTATGTCCGTTTTAAAATTTGCCACCAAAATCTTATAAAATGACAATGTTCCACAAGATGTACATGTTTATAAGTTATATATGAAAATAAGAGTGAACAAAATATCCTCAAAAAGAAACATTTAACTTTCGGTTTTAATTTATAAAATATCCTTCCTGTTTTCAATGTTTCCATAATCACGCAGAACACAGAACACCGTAAAATTTGTCAACACGTGCTTCCTCGCAGATAAAAGACTTTTCAAAGACTGCTTGGATTCGCTTGTTACTATAGCAACAGGCGCGTTGAGAGACAAAATAGTTCTCTTACTATCGAAACAAGCAGGAATGTGTCTGTGGCTTACGATTGGCTAAAATTACCAACATTTTCAAATCATAATTGCTAATAACTCTTTATTTATTGATTTACAGCGAAAATTACTTTCATGTCATTTATTAGCCTATAAAAGTGTATCATTACACTGAATATGAAATCAATTCGAACAGAATTGATGCTGGCAGCCAAACCGATAAGATCCACTCTTTGTGTTCTGAGTTCAAGTTCCGCCGAGATCAACTTTACCTTTCATCTTTTTGGGTCGTCGAATTAAAAATACCAGTCGAATGCTAAGGTGAATGTAATTCACACTTATCCAATTCCCGACAAAATTGCTGACATTGTACTTATATCAGAAACCATTACTAATATAAATAATGATCCCACATTTTGGTACAATACCAGCAATTTGTGGAGAAGAGGGTGACTCGAATGCATCGTCCCAGTACTTGACTGGTACTTATTTTATCGACCCCGAAATGATGAAAGGCAAACGATGAAAGACCTCGGCAGAATTTGAACTTAGATTGTAAAGAATTGGAAGAAATGCCGCAAAACGTTTTTCTGACGTTGTAATGGTTCTGCTAGCTCACTGTCTCAACAACAGAGGTAGCAGCAGCAGCAGCAACAACAACAACAACAACAACAACAACCACAACAATCCTTCTACTATAGTCCCATGAAATTTTGTGACCGGGGACTAGTCAGTTAAACTCAGAACGTAAAGCCAGAAGAAATGTGCTAACTAATTTTGTCTGCCGTGGTAACGAGTGGGCTCCAAAAATGTTTTGCAGGAAAATGTGTGTTAGGAGTCAGAGAGTTTCAGCGTTTGTAACAAAAAATTGTCCTGCAACTTAGCAAAGAACCAAGTGGTCAGCTTTTTGATTGGTTGATTGGCTGGTGGGCCAGTTGGGCCAATGGTCGGTCGGTCGGACGGTCTGGAAGACGATATCATTCATATTTCTTAGCAACTGGTAAAAAAAGAATATATATATATATATATATACATATATATACTTACATGCACACACACACACACACACACACATATATATATATACGACGGACTTCTTTCAATTTCCGTCTACCAAGTCCACTCACAAGGCTTTGGTCAGCCCGAGGCTATAGTAGAAGGCACTCGCCCAAGGTCGTACGCAGTGGGACTGAGCCCCGAACCATGTGGTTGAGAACAAAGCTTCTTACCACACAGCCAATTATACACACACGCGCGCTAGCCCACGCCCACAGACAAACAGACAGGCAGACAGAAGACAGACAGATAGATAGATAGATAGATAGATAGATAGATAGATAGATAGATAGATAGATAGATAGATATGAATATATAAAGACAGGAAGGTAGATTGAAAGATAGCTAGATACAGAAAATATCTGCATTTCACAATAAAGGTTATGAATTTGTGACAAACATTCCATAAAGAGTCTCTCAGTACACTCTTTACCTGCTTGACAAATGGCGGATAGGAAAGACGAGATGGAGTGTGGGGGAGTGGCGCCTATAAGAGAATTTGTAAATGTGTTTGTGTGTGTATGTAAAACCCCTTCTTCCATTTCTCCACCCCGGCCCCACTTTGTGTGTGTGTGTGTGTGTGTGTGTGCACGTACGGGAAATGAAAGATTTAGATGTGAATTAATCAGATGCAAGATTACCTGTAGTCTGACATTAAAAAAATAAGAATGGAAAATAAAAATGAAAAGCGATTTAATCGCTTTCATGTTTATTATTCGTCCCACATGCATACACACGCACAAAAGCATTCACAGATAGCACACACACACACACAAATATTTTCTCTTTTTATGGTATATTTTATTTTCTAGAGTTTCTGTTGTTGCGCCGCAAGCTGCATTAAGAAAGAAAAATACAATGGCCTGGTATTTCTACAGTTATACCCGGGCGTCGTCTGTGTCTGTCATGAAGCTTACACATAATAATGCAATATGTAATATATACATGTGTGTGTGTGTGTGTGTGTGTGCGTGCGTTCGTGCGTGTGTATGTATTCATATGAATGTGTCTATGTATGTGCATGTATGTGCATGTATGTATGTATGTATATATACATATAAATGTATGTCTATTATCGATAGATGTATTGAATGGATAGAGTGATGGAATAATGCTTACGCGCACACTCGCGCGCGCGCAGTGGGGTAGTGAAAATATGCAAGATATGTATGTAGGAGTATATATAAAGTATT
This sequence comes from Octopus bimaculoides, assembly GCF_001194135.2. Classification (NCBI taxonomy): domain Eukaryota; kingdom Metazoa; phylum Mollusca; class Cephalopoda; order Octopoda; family Octopodidae; genus Octopus; species Octopus bimaculoides. Next base: position 26,779,494 of record NC_068996.1, on the reverse strand, counting down.
TAGGTGGGTATATTGTACGCACGTATGTCAATAAAAGACACACAATGTGTGTGTGTGTGTGTGTGTGTGTGTGTGTGTGTGTGTGAGCATTAGTGTGTAAATGTAATTTTTCCTAATTTTGTTTCAGAACTTAAAAGGTACAACCTGTTTCACAGTGTAAACAGATACGTCTTCAAAGGTAAGAATGATTCTTACCTTTGAAGATGGTAAAGTTTGCATTGTGAAACAGGTTGTTTCTTGTAAGACCTGAAACAGAATTTAGAAAACACACATTCACACGCGCGTATACGTACGTACATACATACATACATCCACACACACACACACACATATATATGTATATACACACTACATATATATACATAGCATGTATAT
>NC_068996.1:26776076-26776984 GCF_001194135.2 Octopus bimaculoides | reverse complement strand
AGCCACATTATTCCTGGTTTAGTCTCACTGCGTGGCACTTGGTCTGATGACTTCTACTGCACCCCTGGCCCAACCAAAGCGTTGTGAGTGGATTTGGTAGTGAAACTTAAAAGAAGCTTATTGTATATATATATATGTGTGTGTATATGTATACATATATATACACACACACACACACACACACACACAGACACACACAGTTGCACCATTTAATTTAGGAATGTTAAAATGTTAAAATGGCATTTTTATATTCAAGTTGTGAATTAAAATATATGTCAAAATAAAGAAAATTTCATTAGCTTATGCAACTTTACAGCGTAATTTACATTGCCACTTAATTTAAGAACAATTTGCAAAATTTCATTTTTTCCCCTTATTGACTAATATTAGAGGTAGGGTAATTTGCATGCTGCTACACAATTTTTAAGTTAATAGTTGTGCTGGGTAAGAGACAAAACATAACACCAGAAATCAGAGCGAACATTTTTCAGCTTAGTAGGCTGAAATGGTCATATAAAGCTATTTCAAATGAAGTTGGACGCTCTAAAACAGCCGTCTACAATGCTGTCCATCTTTATAATGAAACTAATGATTATAAAGACCGCTCTTGACCTGGGCAACCAAGAAAAACAGCAAGAATGGATAGATACATTCATAAACAGTTCCTTGGAAAAACGAAAAATGACCGCCATTGACATTTTAAAAGAAATTCAGCAAAAATATGGAGTTACTATTGGAGTATCCACCATAAAAAAAACCGTCTCACAGAATTTGGACTTCTAGGAAGAGTCTCTCGTAAAAAGCCATATATTTCCTTGAAAGATCGACGTGCCCGAATACAGTTCGCAAAAGAGCACTTGTATTGGAGTCTAGCAGATTGGTCGAATGTGTTGCGGTTGGACAAGTCA
>NC_068996.1:26768670-26772585 GCF_001194135.2 Octopus bimaculoides | reverse complement strand
TATCTATCTATCTATCTATCTATCTATTTATCGACTGACGTGTTGTCGCATCGGCTCCGAGGGTAATCCTTTTTTTGTCCATTTATAGCCCACATTTTGTTAACATTTTTGTCCATAAGGTGTGTGAAGCACTCAACTTTCGTTTGAGTGTGTTTCCAAGGGAGGAATTGGCCCTTAGGGGCAGTTTCAACCCCAATTAAATTTATATATTTAATTCTAGACTTTTAAAAATGTCGAGAAATGTTATTGTGGAACGTTGGTCAGATTATTTCATGGACCAGCATTTTAATTCCGACCTATCTTGGTCAACGTGTGACCAAAGTTTCGATCAAGAATGTCCCTCCTGAGGTAGAGTCACAATGGCTTTTGTCTGCCATTTGCTACCGCATGGAAGAAGACATCAACATCCTCGAGGTTGCTACTTTGCAGCAACAGAACTGGTCGGGAAAAACGATTAAGTTATTGTTGCAAATTAATCAAAACCAAATTAATAGCATCCCACACCAAATTGAGCTGCCAGACGGCCATAATTTCTACGTAATTGTAGAAGGTAGGAGGCCTCGCTGTTACTTGTGTGGCAGCGAAGAGCACCTCAGAACTGACTGCCCAACAGCAAAAAACAAAAAATCAACAAAAACAAGAGCAAGAACAACAATCACAACAAGGAAAAAATACCAGACAAAAAGAACCCTTACTACCCACACCACCATCAACACAGAGAACAAGCAAAGGGAGTAAAACAAAAGAAACCCGCCAACACCAACAAATGGACATGCAACAGCATCTGAAAAAACACCAACTACAACAGCAAGAACTAATGAAACAGTAAAACCAAAAGACAATACAAAAACTGATTCCCCTTCCCCCACATCACATGCACCACAACCAGAGAGTCAACAACCAACAACAACGAAAACAACAACACAACCACTTACACAAATAAACACAGATGCATACGACATGTCCCTACCCCCTTCCGATTCCTCAGAAATTTCGTCGGAAGACGAAAGCAATGAGGAATGGCAAATAGCCAGAAAAGGAAGGAAGAAAAGGAGCAAAAAAACGGAGCAAACCCAATGCAAACGCGAACAAAGTAAGGAGATATACATCTCCCGAAGACATCTCGAAACCTACCACAAACAACATCAACACCACAAAAATACATACAGGAAATATGCTCACAGCAATAGACACTACAAACACAGAGTTGATGAAACACAACACAAAAACAAACATTACAGAAAACGACATTAAAACGAGCAACCACCCATACACAACACCACCAGAACAGATCAAAATTTACCACATTTCACCAACATTGCACCACACACTAAAATCCCTCTTCCCCAATGCGGTAGGGGGATGTCAAAAATATTTATGTAAAAAAACTGTATAGTAGCCTCCTTGGTAAAAAATCAAAGGAGGAAACTGAACTTTCGAACGGTAAGTAACACTCTGTTCGTTTCGAGTGTGTTTTAAAGCAAACAACTCAATAGGATCATGGTCAAGATTGGTTGCGTGAATGCGCGTGGCTTGGGGTCCCCTTGGAAACAAGGGTTCCACCAACAAGAGTACCCCTTGGAAACAAGGGTACCACCACCACCACCACCACCACCACCACCAATAACAACAACAACAAAATCATCACAAAGCCGTCCACCGTGACCTCCACCAAAGACAATACCGCCAACACCAACACCACTACTACAACATCAACTGCTATAACTAACACCTCTGCAACCAACACTACCACTATCACTACAATTGTTGTCTTAGAACAGCAAAACTGGGTCGGAAAGACACTTGAAATCCTTCTGCAATTTGATCAGCTATCAATCAATAAAATACCAACACCCATTGAATTGACAGAAGAATACAAGTTGTATGTAATGGTGGAGGGCATGTGGCCACGCTGTTATCTGTGCATCAGTGAGACACATTTGAAAAACGATTGTCCGACTGTAAAAAAAAAAAACAAGAACAACAATAACCACCAAAATCTGAGAAAAAAGCTTTACTACCCACACCACCATCAACACAGAAGACGACAAAACAAACACACCAACCAAACCCATCAACACCAACAATCGAAAATAAAACAGTACCTGAAAAAGCACCACCACCAACAGCAAGAACTAAAGGTATAGAAAAACCAAAAGAAGAAACTAAAGCTGATTCCCCCTCCCCTATATCACATACACATCACACAAACAATCAACAACCAACACCAAAGAAAACGACAACACAACCACTTACACAAACACACATAGACGCTTACAATATGCCCTTATCCCCTTCCGATTCCTTAGAAATTTCGTCGGAAGATGAAAGCAGTGAGGAATGGCAAATAGCCAGAAAAGGAAGGAGGAAGAGGAGCAAAGAAAGAACAAAAGCAAACACAAACAAAGTAACGGGATACACAACTCCCGAAGACATTTCGAACTCAAACAACATCAACACCAACACCACGAAAACGATGCTCACAGCCGTAAATATTAAAAACACAGAGTTGATGGAATACATCAACTAAAAAACAAACCTAACAGAAGATGATATAAAAATAAGCAACCACCACACACAACATCACCAGAACATATCAAAATTTTACTCGTCACACCGACCTTGCATCACACACTAAAATCCCTCTACCCCAATGCAGTAGGGGGATGTCAAAAATACTCATAAAAAAAACTTTACAATAACCTCCTTGGAAACAAGGGTACTTCTTAAATGACATAAAGTCACACGATTTAGGAATCATAGCCAGACTCCATGAACCACGGGCCCTAAAGTCCATGTTTGGTGGACAGTTTAACATTTATTTTTCTCCCTGTCTGCCGAGGATGGGCGGTAGTGGCACTGCGGTACTTTTTCACAAAAGTCTGGATCTCGAAGTAAAGACAATATTCGTAGATCCGGAGGGTAGGCTGATTGTCCTGGATGTTGACGGCAGCGATGGGTGCACTTTTTGACTCCTAGCAGTCTATGCACCGCCTTTAACAGGTCGGCCGGATTTCTTTCGTTATCTAGAAGTATTCCTAGGAACGTCTCATCCTTTACTTTTAGTGGGGGATTGGAATGCTACTTTGGACACGCATCTAGACTACATGGGCAGAGATAGGAATAGATGGGGATGCAAATGCCTCAGAGACCTGCTCAAACGCTTTCAACTGTCAAACAGGTACCGACTCGACCACCCAAATGCACCAAAGTGGACATGGAGCAACCGCGTTGGGTCGTCGAGATCGTATCTAGATAGAATACGGTGTAGTACAGTAGATAGGAATAGTTTAGGATGTCCACAATTCCACATAGTCAGCTACACGGATCACAAACTTGTGACGTGTACTCTAGGCACATAGGCAGGGCCCCGGTTACTGGAAATTAAATGCGTCTATCAGAGACCGAATTAGCACGCTAGTAAAGAGGGCTTTGACGGGACCCATCATACAGTTTACATTTATTAAATTCCACCATCAATCAATCCGATCCTATGGTAGAAGACAACTGTATCTATCTATCTATCTATCTATCTATCTATCTATCTATCTATCTATCTAGGTGTGGTCGGCGTTTGTGCGGTGCGTTTCCCGCAGCTCGTCTCCATGATCGAACTGCAGTCGTGGATCAAAAAGAGACAGCAGAAGGGCGAATGGCACCGCGAGTGTCGCGTTGCTCTCGAGCAACTATGCCGTTCCGGGTCGACCTTGAGCGACTGCATCACAATCAAAGCATTATATATGGGATTAGTGGAGGGGGAGGTACGGCGACGACCTCGGGGCGAACTCAGGCATCGACGAAGAATACCTGACCCGCCTGTTCAAGACGACTTTCGGGCCGGGACCTATGGACAACTTCCAGAGATCTCTGGCCTGGCAGTGCTATCGAGAAGCGCTACCCGTTCGGGAAACACCG
>NC_068996.1:26766192-26767944 GCF_001194135.2 Octopus bimaculoides | reverse complement strand
GAAATCTATCAATTTATCTATCTATCTATCTGTCTGTCTATCTGTCTGTCTGTCTGTCTGTCTGTCTGTCTGTCTGTCTGTCTGTCTGCCTGTTTGTCTGTTTGTGTGTCTGTCTATTTGCGTGTTGTCTCTCTCACACTCTCTCTTTCTCTCTCTTTCTCTCTCTTTCTCTCTCTCACTCTCTCTTTCTCTCTCTTTCTCTCTCTGTCTTTCTCTCTCTTTCTGTCTCTCACTCTCTCCTTCTCTCTCTCACACTCTCTCTTTCTCTCTCTCTCACACTCTCTCCTTCTCTCTCTCACACTCTCTCTTTCTCTCTCTCTCACACTCTCTCTTTCTCTCTCACACTCTCTCCTTCTCTCTCTCTCTCACACACTCTCTCTTTCTCTCTCTCTCTCTATCTATCTATTTATCGATTTGCCTCTCTCTCTTTCTGCCTCTCTCTCTCTCTCTTTGTCTTTCTCTTCCTTTATCTATTTACCTATTTGTCTGTCTGTCTGTCTGTCTGTCTGTATATCTATCTATCTATCCGTCTGATAGATATTTACATACTGTTTCTCTATCCAGTCAACCACTATGCACTGCGTATCTCTTCCCAATCAATATCTACACACACTGTTCTAGCTTTCCAGCCAACAGTATTTACCGTGATTATCTAAACTGTTAACATCTATAACATACCCAATCAACTGCAATTACACACTAGGTATCAGTATATCTGGTCAATTTTACCTTTTTTTTTTTTACACTGTACCTTACAGGTATACTGTCATTTTATATTCACAATGTTTTTTTTTATTCAATCAACATCTATTCACACAGTGTCTGTTTACGTTTAAAAACCTCTGTGTGTGTGTGTGTGTGTGTGTGTGTGTGTGTGTGTGTGTGTGTGTGTGTGTATCGAATCAACAACTATACACTGTCTATTTCTCTAGTCAACACCTACATACTCTTCTATTCTCCTATTATCAAGTTACCAAATTTAGGCTGAGCCTAAATATTTTCTTTATTTACAGATTGTGTCAATACAATTATAATTTATGGCTATTTAGTCAATAGCCATGACATCTCTACAGTATTCCCATTTTGACAATCTAGATAAAAATATCGTATTATGTTTGTGCTTCGCACATATTAAACAACATTCCATATGAATTCCTTTGTATTCAGGGCAGTGACGTGGCAGAATCGTTAGAACATCGGACAACACATTACTCTTTATAGTCTCTGTTACATTCTCGGTTCAAATCTTGCTGAGGCCGGTTTTTGTCTTCATACTTCCGGGGTCAATAAAAAGAATAATTGAATGTGGTTGAGGTTTAGAATTGCTTGACTGGCTTTCTGTGCCAACATGCAATGTGCATTAAATTCCTAAATCCATACCAAAACGTGGGATACCAACTACATGTGTATATACGCACACGTGCTTGTGTATATGTATCCATTCATCCATATGTAAGGGATTCGGCCCGCATGCTTACAACAGAAGGGTTTCCGCTAAAATTTTCCGATGCTACCACAGTGTACTAAATGTAAAAGTAATCTATGATAAGATTTGAACCCAGAACACAAAAAGCTGGAACAAATGTTGCTAGGCATCTGGCTCAGCGTTCTTACAGTTCTACCAATCCGCCGATCAAATATTGGTACTTTTTTTTATATCCATCCCGGGAGATTGATAAGCAAAGTGGACTTCGACGGACTTTGAACTCAGAGCGCAAAGAATCACACACACACACACACACACACACACAC
>NC_068996.1:26764888-26766015 GCF_001194135.2 Octopus bimaculoides | reverse complement strand
TCACAGCCAAAAGCAACACGAGGCAGTGCATATGACCGGGCTATACCTTCTAATTAACAGGTATAGTTCATATGTTGTGCTTCCAGCCGACTTCCATCTACCAGTTTCACTCACTAGGTTTGGGTCTATCCAAGTTTATGGATACAAAATAAATAAATGAATAAATAAATAAATAAATAAATAAATAGGCATGGCTTTGTGGTAAAAAGCTTGCTTCCCAACCACATGGTTTCAGGTTTAGTCCCACTGTGTGGCACCTTTAGCAAGTATCTTTTACTATAGCCTTGGGCCAACCTTGTGAGTGGATTTGGTAGACGGAACCTGAAAGAAGCCCGTCGTATATATATATATGCATATTAATATATTTGTATGTGTGCCTTTGTGTCAGTGTTTGTTCACCCATCATCGCTTGACAACCAGTGTTGGTGTGTTGTGTTTAGGTCCCCGTAGCATAGCGGTTCGGCAAAAGAGTCCGATAGAATACGTACTAGATTTACTAAGAATAAGTCCTGGGATCGATTTGATCGACCAAAAACCTTTCGAGGCGGTGCTCCAGCGCGGCCGAAGTCAAATATCTGAAACAAGTAAAAGAATAAAAAGAAAAAGAATAAATAGACCCTATCCCAAGAAGCTACGTTGTGGAATGAAACACAGGAATTCAAGATTATTAATGCCATACTGCTATGCCTGCTTCTCTACCTACACCGCCACAGCATTTGCCCGCAGATAAAAATTTCACAATTTTACAAAACGTAAATCTTTCTTATTAAGCAACAAGCTACGTGGTTTACTTAAGGTGACACAATTCTTATTTGCCGTGTAGAATGAGATTGAAGGTAAATGTGTGTGTTGTTGAAAATATGGATACGCAAATATGCAATGAGTTTGATATAACACCTAAAATTCTTGGTCGGTTTTTCTTCGTTGCTACTTATGAATATTATTATTATTATTATTATTATTATTATTATTATTATTATTATTATTATTATTATTATTATTATTTGTGTGTGGCATATCAACTGAGAAACTTGTGCATGACATACATGGATCGAATTTTTACGATTGGTATTTTTATGGTTGTATTATACCGGATGAAGGAATACAAGATTGCATATACACATATA
>NC_068996.1:26761828-26764617 GCF_001194135.2 Octopus bimaculoides | reverse complement strand
ATATATATATATATAAAATATACATATAATATATAAAATATACATATAATATATACCCTCGCATGTATAATATATGTACATACATATATACACATAATACATATATATAGTATATATACATACATATACACACACACATATAATATATATACATTCATATATACTCATAATATATGCATTGAATATATATACATACATATACATACATATATATACACAATATACATATATATATATATATATATATATATATACAATATACATACATATATATATATATATATATATATATATATATATATATATATATATATATATATATATGTATGTATATATATATACAATATACATACGTACACACACACATACATACATAAATACATACATACATACATACATACATACATACATACATACACACATGCTTACATACATACTGTTGTAAAGCGGTCTTGCCACTGTTGTATGTCTTTTGACGACGGTTGTCGCTCTGACAGATATTGTTATATTCCGAAGTCGTCGATAGAATGGTTCTATCTAGCACTGTTATTATCCTCAAAAAGTTGGATCGTTATAATGTCTACTCAATATTACAATATAATTACTATATCAACCTGAAAAGTGTCGTATAGCCAATCCATCGGTATTTCTACTTTTGGTGGTTCCTTTTCTATGACTCTATCCTTAAGCTGATCTCTATGACTCCTTTCTATTCCATTTCTGCTTCTTACACCATACATCATTCTTCCTTTGTATGTTACAATTTCGCCTTCTTCCCAGAATTGCTTGCCATTTTTGTACATTCTTACATATACCTCATCACTGATTCTAAAAAAAATTGGCATGTCTTTACTAGCACGTATTTTTTTTCTTCACTGGTAACAGTTTATTGAATACTGACTTCACCTTTCTGGCAAACATTAATTCTGTTGGAGAACTTCCTTCTGGCACATTTGGGTTCGGAGTTACCCTGTATACCCTTAAGAATTGTTGGATCACGACCTCGTCCACTGCTTCATTATTAGCTTTCTTTAAAGTTCTCTTAAGTGTCCACAAACCGTTCGGCCTTTCCATTCGATCTTGGGTAATACGGTGCTATAGTTTTATGTTCTAACGTGAACATCTCAAGGAATCTTTTAAACTCACAAGATACAAACTGTGTTCAGTTATCAGAGACAATTATATCCGGTACACCAAATCTTGCGAACAGCTCGTGTAAGAAGTTTGTTACCGTATATGAGGTTGATCGTTTACACCTCGCGACCTCAGGCCACTTTGTGTAGTTGTCCACTACTATTAAGTAATAATATCCATTTACCAAGCCTGCAAAATTGATATGCAATCGGGACCATGGTATTTTCACTTCCGGCCAAGGTTTATATTTTGTAGTGGGTAGTTTCGCTGCCAGCACACATCCTCTGCAGCCTCTTACCAGGTTTTCAATTTCCTTGTCCATGCTTGGCCAGTATACGAAACTTCGCATCAACGCTTCCATTCAAGAGATGCTGGAACTCTTTTAGCATTCTCTTCTGCAATGTCTGTAGTATGACCACCCTCTGAGCGTCCATTAGTACACCATCACATATAGAGTACACGCTCACATCTTGGCGGTTCTTTGCATCAGATCTTTATTTCCTTTTGTCGACCACAATTTTCTTTTTGTCTAATTAATAAATTTGTAATTTTCCGCATTTTTTTTTTATTTCTTCCAAAGTTACTGGCACTTCATGCACGATGTTTCACATCACTTTTTTTTTGTTTCAGTTCATTGGTCTCGTTTGATCGTTTGACTGCTCCGTTTACATTATTGCACAAAGCACTTATGGGTGTATCCCATAAATTAAATTTCTCCATACATTCAGTGCTAAATAAATTCATGGATTTTTTCAACATATAAACATTCACTTTTTTGGTTTGACCGTTGAACATTACATTACAAACACGTTCACCTGTGAAATATAATTTTCTTCCCGTAACACTATACGCTATTTTGTTTGAACAACATAATTTTGATTTATCCATTTGTTCCCATGCTTTCTTATTTATGATCGTGATATCACTTCCTGTGTCTAATTGCATTCTAACACTGTTTGTTGTAGTCACAACATTTCCTGCTGACAAACTATTCACTTTTTCTTGTTTGCTCCATTTTCCTATCATAGTTTTGCAGTGCGATTTCATATGTCCTGTAAACCCGCAGCAAAAAACTTTGCTTTTTTATACGGACAATCTTTTTTCAGGTGCATACCACCACATGCCATACATGGGTCTACATCTCGATATTTTTTCTATTTTTCCTGCAACACTTTATTTGTCTTCCGACTTTTTTGCACTGGTCTTATGTGGAAACACTCTTTCCGTTGAATTTCTTCCGTGTCATGCCTTAATTTTAATATCCTGTCCACTCTTCCGACAGTTTCTGCAATGTCAAATCCTGGTTCATTTCCAGTTTTGATAGAATTTTCGTTCAGATTTCTGCATCCCTTCTATCTGTCAATCCTTGTGCAAAAACCAAACATTTGAAAGAATCTGGAGTAAGCGTATCTAGCCTAAATATCTCACATTCTTTGTTGACTCTAACTGTGTAAGTAGTAAAGTCTTCATCTTCGCTCTTTGTGTTTTAACATATCCATCTAGTATTAAACAGTGAGCTCTTTTCACTAAACAGTTTGCACAAAATGTCAACTGTGTCGAGTAAATTTATGTCAGACGTTTTTTGGGGGAGGGGGCAATAATTAGTTGCTATACTTCTCATGCTCTCCTGTTGCTAGTTTTCTTAAAACTAGACG
>NC_068996.1:26758844-26759164 GCF_001194135.2 Octopus bimaculoides | reverse complement strand
TATATATATATATATATATATATATATATATATATATATATATGTATGTATGTATATGTGTGTGTGTTCGTATGTATATGTGAGTGTGAGTTTTGACGTGGGTGTGTATATAAATATGCACACATGAACTTATTGGAGTAAATGTGGGTCTGTTTGTGTATATATATGCGCATACACATTAGTATAAGTGTTTATATACATTCATCTCAATATTTTCATAGAAACACAGTATTAACCCCATTTATAATGCCTTTTTATTACATAACATTCCTTTCCAAAAAAATTTTTTTATTGTATTTATATCATCCCATCTACTCCCA
>NC_068996.1:26753642-26757612 GCF_001194135.2 Octopus bimaculoides | reverse complement strand
ATATATATATATATATATATATATATATATACATACAAATCCATTCACAAGCCTTTGGTCAGCCCGAGGTTATAGTAGAAGACACCTGCCCAAGGTTCCACGCAGTGTGGCTGCAATCAGGACCATGTGATTGGAGAGTAAACCTCTTGCAACACAGCCACATCTGCGCCATATTAATTTCCAACTACGGAACGTGCCTCAAATTAGGGATGAAATCAGCCACTATACTTCGCTGGTACTTTATTTTATTGACCTTGGAAAAATGAAAGGCAAAAGTGATCTGAGTTATATTTGAACTCAAATATTAATTTTTCTGGATAGTACATCTAAATTAAGAGCCGTTCTAATAATGTGAACATTACCAATGTCACATATATAGTGTATGTGTTTTGTTTATACGTCCATTGGCTGAGAGATTGTGTCCAGGGAGTATCTCAGACCAGGAGAGACGACTCACCACGTAGATGAACGAGAACGTTCAGTTCGTCATCACTGTATAATCGACTCATTTAGAACTAACCGAATCGCTAGTTGGAGACATATATGATAATAGTCATCGATATCCAGCGTTCTCTGAGTTGTCTGAAATATTCAATGTCTTTTAGTGCTCGGCGTCAGTAAGGGACGTTTCTTAGGGATCCATCCAGCAGCTAATGGGCAAATAAACAGAACACGTGCTCTATGTATGTGGCATTGATTATATATAAATATATATATATAGAGAGAGAGAGAGAGAGAGAAAGAAAGAGAGGGTGACTTTGACTTTCTTCCTTTCGAGGTTGATGAAATGAGAACCAGTTGAGTACTGGGGGGTCGATACTATCTATTTATCCCCTCCACAAAATTGCTAGCTTTGTACCAATATATATATATAGAGAGAGAGAGAGAGAGAGAATGAGTTCAGTACTGGAATAATACTTTTTAAATCGATCTTGAAGGGATGAAAATTAAAGTTGATGTCGACGGCAGGATTTGAACTCAGAACATAAAGAGCCGGAATGCATACTGTGTGAAATTCTATCCGATGCTTTACCGACTTACCCAACACACTGCTTTACTTTATACACAAATCATTAAATTATGACTTTTAATTTCTAACTTTCCTTCGTTTTTCACGTATTCAGAAAGTAATTAGTTTTAATTAGAGACAATTATTGTTAATTAGTATTGAGAATGATTTCATCGCAGCAGAAATCTTATAAATATTCCTCCACCTTTTTTTTTTTTTTTGCTGTTTTTGGCTACAGAATTGAAGTTTGTGGTTTTCTTGTTGTTGATGATGATGGTGCTGTTATTTTTATTGTTAACATAATGTTTGTTCTGTTGTAAGGCGGCGAGCTGGCAGAATCGTTAGTACACCGAGCAAAATGCTTAGCAGCATTTCGTCTGTCTGCGTTCTGAGTTCAAATTCCACCGAGGCCAACTTTAACTTTTATCCTTTCAGGGTCGATAAAATAAGTACCAGTTGAGCACTGGGGTCGATGTAATCGATTTACTCCTTCCCCCAAAATTACTGGCCTTGTACCGAAAATTTGAAAGCAATATAATGTTTGTTCTGTTGTTATAGCTGGTATTAGAGCGGTAGTTTGAAGTGCTGGTGTTAATGGCAGTGATTGTATTGTTGCTTTGGCGAAGGAGGTATTTGTTTTTGTTGTTTTAGCTTTTGCTGTTATGATGTAGTGGCGCTGATGATCTTTAGTATCGTTGTTGTAGTTGTTGGTTTTGGTAGTGTTGATATTGTTTGTACTGTTGTTAGTATTGCCACTGTTGGAATAAATGTTGGTCTTGTTTTTGTAAGACGGTGTTGTTGTCAAGACCAAGATCAGAATTCATTCAACACATATATAAGCAAATGCGCTACAGTATGACCAACAGAATCCTTTGTTTTTTCCAGATGCAGTGTACCAAGGGCTACATTGTCCGATGTTTGCTTTTTACAAAAACTGACAAGTTTCATCTAAGAAAAAATTAGCTAACTCACCGCATACAGTTTCAGTCGCTGTTTCATATTGTTATCATTGTCATGGGCAGACCCAAGGGTGGGGGCCTGAGTGGCTCGTGCCCCTCCTCAAGAAAAGAAGTGCGCACTTCTAAATAATGTTATTACGCCCTTTTCTCCTGGAACTGTATTCTCTTGACTATTCGAAAAATTCCCGGAACCGCGCCTGGTTGTTATGTGCATGTAAATTTGTCCATACATACACACATACATATACATCGACATGTATGTATATATACATACATACACACACGCACACATCTACATACAAACATATTTACATATATACACATATACATACGTAGTAGAATGCATACCAGTATGAATGCATGCAATCATGCATGCATTTATGCATAACACTCATATATATATATATGTATGTGTGCATGAATGCATTTCAGTTTGAGGCTTGCAAAATACTTCAGTTGAGTTTCAAGTTAAATTATGTCGATTGTACATGAATAATTAGATCATGCGTGGAGGCAAATACTTGACATAACCACTTGAATGTTAAACTGGTTCGTTTAATGAGATGCCTCTCAACAATGTGAACATAGTCGAATCCTATACTAGATCGGGTGTGGTTCTTCGCATACTTCTGATTCACTCGTAATGTGTATCCACTATTCTTTATGTAACAGATCTGCTCATGCACGACCAATTCACATAGGGAAAGAAAATGCAGTAAAGGTATGCGAAAAGGGTGTTGCGTGGGCTTGATTGGGTATGCCGTGCTTCTTGGATGTGGGTCTGGTGACTCAGGTAATTAACCAGCTTGTGATTGGAGTGTGTCAAGAGCAAGGAAATGTTTGAAGAAATAAAGTCTCGATTTTCTTGTATGCAAGCATGAAGAGAAAGTTTCTTCACTTCTGTTTAGAGTATTAGTTGGTTATAGTTAGCATCTTAAGCTTTTCGGTTACATACAAATTGCTATTACTACAGCGACCGTTGAATGCCTTTTCCTCTAGAGCCAAGCTCAGCTTGTTTGTAGCGTTCTCTTTTCCCTAGCCTTTCAACTGCCTAATATACTTTGATAATGAAATGGAATTGAATTTCCTCCTATATAAAAAGGAATCGACATGCAGTGTATAACAGACTATGAAGGAACCTTCGGAGATACCGATATATGTATTTTTTTTTCTATAGCCAAAACATCAATTCCATACACAAATTATTTCAAGAGTCATTTACTGCAATTAGCCATACTTCTGCAACTGCATTTATGCTGAGACGATAATAAACTCTTAAATTAAATGTTGTATCAAGACACATTATGTAACACCTTGTATCTCCTTGTATATCTGTGAGTATGTTTCTAAGTATGTATGTAAAAACGCGTGATCTAGTAATCTGGGTGATTTGCTTATGATCATAATACCATGAGTTCAATTACTGCATCAAGTAGCGCATTGTGCCTTTGAGCAATGAACATCATTTTCAGTTTACTCAGCTGAAAATCATAACAGCCGGGCGATGGTGCAGCCCTCTCTCTCTCTCTCTATATATATCTCTCTCTGACTCACTCTCCCCTCCCTTCCTCCCTCTCTCACTCCCCCATTCTCTCTCCAGTTATTATAACAAGCATTTTCTGCTGGATTAAAAGAAGGAAGCATGAATAAGGTGTCTACGCCTATACACAATTACATAAGCAGCTAAAACAATTTATAAAAGCCATACATTCATACATACATACACACGTTCTTAAGAAAATGTATGTATGATGCTTGTATGTATGTATGCATGTATGCATGTATGTATGGTTGTATGTATGTATGATGCATGCATGTACGTGTGTGTTTAGGTATGATTACTTTATGTAGGTATGTGTGTATGTCTGTGTATGTATCTATATGTGTGTATGCATGTATGTATGTATGTATGTATATGTGCGTATGTATGTGTGTATGTGTGTGTATGTATGTATATGTGTGTATGCATGTATGTATGCATGTATGTATGTATGATGCATGC
>NC_068996.1:26749243-26752357 GCF_001194135.2 Octopus bimaculoides | reverse complement strand
ATTTCGTTTTTGGATTTGGTTTGCAAGATTCTTCATGTGATTTCGTGTGTTGAAGCATATTTTGTTGTGTCTGGGGAGAGTCATTCTCTATTATTTAACAAATACACACCGGTAAAGTTTCCACTCGTTTATATATTTTTCCTAAAATTTTCGTTGCGTCTTGCAACCTTTTCAATAGTCTTGACTCTGTCCGTTATTTACACTGCGTTCCTTTTTGTTTGTTTGTGCGCATGTGTGTGTGCGCGCGTGCCTATGCATGCAGGTATGTATGTATGTATGTATGTATGCATGTGTTCATGTATATATGTGTGTGTATGCATATGTATATATGTATGTGTATGCATCTGTATGTATGTATTTTGCATATTCATGTGCTTGCATGTCCGTGTTTGTGTATTTTTTATGTATGTGTGTGTATGTGTGCGTGTGTTTCTATATGTATGCACCTCTGTCTCCCTGTGTGTGCATGTCTGAGTGTATGTGTGTGTGTGTTTTGCAACTATGTCCATGTTTGTATGTATGGATGTGCATCTCCATATGTGTGGACACGTGTCTCCATATGTGTCCTTGTGTGAAGTAAAGTGTGTGTGTATATATGGTCATGTGTTTCAGTCTCCATTTGCGTATGTGTGCTCGTCTGTTCATATAACCTATGTACCTATCCGTCTGTATGTTGATCTGTTTATTTTCATATCCATATGCTTGCACACATGTGCATATACACATACATACATACACCCACACACACACATACACACATCTATCTACATAACAGCCCACTAACTATTCTACTCTACCTGTGTAAACTGTGGGTATGGGCGTATGATATTTACTATGTATATTTCCTATTTAGTATTGGGGAAGTTTCATTTATAAGGATGTACTCACGTATTTGGGTCTTTTGGGTGCTTGGGTGCTTGGATAAGATGCAGATGTCAAGCTGACCCAGATTACTTCTGTGTTGGTCTTTAGCATGCTGGTAAAGTATGGAGGACTATTTTTTGTCGTCATATTGTCTCAGATGTTCATTTAGTCGTTCCGCAATGCTCTTAGATGTCTCCCCTATATATGTCATGTTCATGTCTTTACAAGTATCTTCTATGCATCTCATGCTGTAAACTACATTTCTAGTTCTGCAGTTAATGCCAGGGATAATCCTGCATACCATGCAGTCATCATTGGAGCCTATGATATTCTCAAAAGGGTACGTCCTACATAGTTGTGATCTGACGGAAATCTCTGGCTTTTCAACAATCTTAATGTTGAGTTTGATCTCCTTCGGAGCTTTTCTAAATCTACGGGCTAGTTCTCCATGTGCTGTGGCCTCTACAAACATCACTCCTTGATATTTGTCGGTTTTACACCGCGTGTTCGCCCTATTTGCTTTGTCACAAGTTCTTTGTATTCTATTCCATTCTTTGTTTCTATATGTAGGGCAGGTACCACTGGTATCATTACGTATAATATTATCTAATTTCTTTCTAGCACCCCTGTATACTCGAACCCTATCTTTCTGATCATATCCAGAGGACTGCATGCGGTGCATGAAGTTCTGTATATGTTTTTTCGTTTCATAGGGTTCGCATAGTGGGGACACGTCGTTCATTATCCTAACTAAGTCTGCTATCAGTATGTTAATTTTCATGTTGTGTGACAAAGCTGAGTTCTTGTGAACAACATGTTTTGAAGCCATGGAGGAGCTGCACAGTATTGTTCACAGTCTCTAACCAAAGTTCAGTATCAAGTACGGGGAGTCTATTGTTGGGGTAATCTATAGTTACCTTGATACTTTGGTGGATGGAGTTAGCTATTTACTGAATGTTCTCCATTACGTTCCTTTCTGTTTCTACATGACCGTCACTAGAGTTGGTCCTAACTATGATATTAATATCATCTACATATCTACTGTAGAGTAGAAGAGTTGTGGACTGTTCAGCTAACATTTGTTTAAGTTTTCTGTCCCACCAGGTCATGAAGAGGCCGGCCACATCTCCAGCTACACCGACACCGATGGCTGCACCTTGAACCTGTACGTATAGTTTTTTGTTAAACTTTACTATGTGGTTCTTCAAGGTGGTTTTTACACTGGCCCCTATTGCATGTGCAATCATTTCTTTCACCTGATTGTTGTTCTCAGGGTTTGGGGCGGGTGCGGTCCAGCCACTCCAGTACTCTGTGGTGCTTTTCTTCACTGCTGAAGTGATGGTGGGTGGTCTTCCCCTCTGTGACCTGGTAGGGCAGAATCTACTGAGGTCATGGTCATCTAAATAGTTACTGTCATAGCTTAGTCTGAGGAGGAGGTCTAGTTCCCTCGTGTTGACCTTACGGAACTTCACCTCACTCTGAATGCATTTCTCCACAGCAAAATCTATGTAGAGTGAAATCACATTCATACTACTCACTACACAACCTGTGAGGTCGTCGTTGGAGTGGTTGTAAGTACTGATTTTACTGAGGAGAGCTTCCTTGCTCACACAGAGATCTGGAGACATCTCTATGAGAGGTTGTAATACCTGTGAGAGGAAGTAGGACAGTCTATAATTACTGGAGATATTCGCTCCGCAAACTGGTCTGGTTGGGGGCCCCACAACAGGGTTTATGTAGGGTTTGTGGCCTCTGCGTAATCAGCATAGTGTAGGAATATAATTGTTGGATGCTTGGAAATTGTGTGCCGTCCTTTTTATAGGTTGGAGTATGTTGCACCACATTCCCATGTGTGCATTGAGGTGTTATTCCACTCTTTCATATTCCTATGGTGTAACTTCTCTCATGCTATTGATGTGTTGTTGCATGGTCTGGACATAGTTCTGTGGTCTGTCTATTGACGGTCTGCCAGACTTGTCCATAAGAAGGCACACTAATTCTCTGTTCCTAATTCGTTGTTTCAGTTTTTGTAGGCCTTAGTCAACAGAGGAGCTGATTTGGTGGGTCCCCTCCTCACTATGTTTTTTAGTGGATTTGTTGTATTAGTCTAAGATATATCGGAGTCTATTCCTAGCTAAGGAGATCTTTGCTGCTGTTTCACTGTCAATTCGGGGTGGGATACATACCCTTTTGTTAAAGGGTAAGTCTGTGGGGTAGATCCTTGTCATGTCATACGATTCGTTGTTAGAG
>NC_068996.1:26740724-26743224 GCF_001194135.2 Octopus bimaculoides | reverse complement strand
TAAAGAACTCACAAATTCAGTGAAAAAACGTAATTATTGAACAGTGGAAAGCAGGTAAAAGTTACAGGAAAATATCAGAGACCATTTGTATTCCATTTTCTACCATATCTTCATTTATTCAAAGATATAAAAAATCGGGAACTGTTGAAAATAGAATAAGATCCGGTGCACCACGCAAGATTTCCCATAGATCTTTAAGAAAAATGAAGTGAAGTATCGAAAAAAATGTAATGATCACCAGAAAGGAGTTGCAAGAAGATTTGTTAGCTTCAGGGACTAGTGTTACACTATGAACAATCAGCGATGAACTGAAGTCACACTCTTCTAGAAAAACTCCACTGTTGACTAAAAGGCATAGAGATGCCTGTTTAAAGTTTGTTTATGAACATTAAGATAAATCTGATACATTCTGGGAAAATGTTCTATGGACAGACGAGTCAAAAATTGAATTGTTTGGACGAAATTCGCGTAGCTATGTTTGGAGGAAAGATGGTACCGCCTATTCACCGAAAAGCACAATTCCTACTGTAACGTTTGGAGGTGGCAACATCATAGTGTGGAGTGTTTCTCTGCAAATGGCACTGGCAATTTACATGTGACAGATGGTAGAATGAATGCAGAGATGTACCAAAATATTTTGAACAATAATTTATGGGACTCTGTAGAAAAGCTCCAGCTTTGTGAAGAGTGGGTTTTACAACAGGATAACGACCCTAAGCACACGGCAAAGTCTACCAAAAAATAGATTGTCAATCTCAATATAAAATTATTAGAATGGGCAAGCCAGTCACCTGACTTGAACCCCGTTGAAAATTTGTGGTGTTATTTGAAAATTAAAATTCATTCAAGAGCCCCAAAGTGCATTCCAAATTTGAAGAAAATTTGTCAAGAAGAATGAGGAAAAATTCCTAAAGAAACATGCGAATCATTGATTAAGAACTACAAGAAGAGATTGGTTGAAGTGGACTGAATAACGGTTATGCTACGAAGTATTAAATCAGAATTATCAGTTATTTATGTTCTGTAGGAATACTTTTTTCACCCCTAAATATTTATAATTGTATATAAATTCATTAGTTACTATAATTTATTAGTTTCTTTTGCATATTCTTAGTTTATGTATGTGTATACAAATATAGTATTGGTATATCTCATTTATGTTCATTAGAAATTAAATAAATAAAGAATTTTTGACATGTACGAATATTTATTTCCCCCCACTGTATGTATGAATACATGAAATGTCAGTCTGTATGTATGAACGCATATGTACGTATATATTAATTGCTGGTAAGGTCACGGTATTTCATTTTGCAACCATTGTCTTGCTTTGTATTAGCAGAGCGATATTTTCACTTTTAAATGTGTCTATAAATTTTCTACAGAGATATGCATGCATATTCTTTTATTCTTTTATGTGCTTCAGTCGTCTGACTGCGGCCACGCTGTAGCACCACTTTAAAGGATTTTTTTAGTCGAAGAAATCGACCCCAAAACTTATTTTTTGTGAGCCTTATTCTATCGACCTCTGTTACCGAACTGCTAAGTTACGGGGACGTAAACACCAACGCTGGTTGTCAAGCGATAGTGGACACACGCGCGCGCGCACGCACGCACACACACCTACACACACTTACGACGGGCTTCTTTCAGTTTCCGTCTACCAAATCCACTCACAAGGTAGAAGATACATGTCCAAGGTGCCACACAGTGAGACTGAACCCGAAGCTATGTGGTTGGGAAGCAAGCTTCTTGCCACACAGCCACATGAATAACTGCTAGAATGTATGTAATGTGCATAAATGGATATTCACGAATACATTCTCACCAAATTAGACAGGCATTTAGTGTCCTATATCGTTCATATGTGACTTGATCTTGTTCAAGTACAGACAGTCATTGTTTTGTCTTTTATTTATGTTCACTACCAAATCCTTACAGTCGATTCTGTTAACAACTAATTACCTAACTATCCCAACCCTAAAGTAGATGATCTTTTATTGAAACCTTTAAAAAAGAAAATGACAGATTGCAACGCAAACTAACCACCTCTATGCTTTAGTATTGCGGATATTTTTAAGGAGTGAAATTTCGATGTTGAAGTCATTTAATTCTGAATAACCTTCACTACCCTTCTTTCTGTTATCATTAGTTTTGAGTGGGACATTTTGTGCTTCTGCTTATCAATATAAGATTGTCTGTCAATAAATGCTAAATCACATCTCTCCGTGTGAATTACCATAAAGATCTCATTCACGCGAGCGCATACTCACATAAACACTTGCACACTCACCACGCATACACACATATGCATACACGCACAACACATAGACATAACACACAGGCAACACATAGACATACATGCACAGCACATAGACATTTATACATACATACATACATACCACTTTGCAAATAATTTGATAACATGAAATGAATTTATATTTGGAGCAAAAACACTTCATCATCGTTGTCGTTATCATCATGATAATAATAATAATAA
>NC_068996.1:26733641-26736024 GCF_001194135.2 Octopus bimaculoides | reverse complement strand
TTTCTTATGGTTTCTTAAACATTCTCTAGAACAACACTATGTACAAATCCAAATATATGGTACCCTAGGCATAACACCTACATGAACTTCTAACTTGTTGTCTCTTGAGGTCTCTGAGTGAGACTTGGATCCAACTTGTACAAATGCAAAGCAAAAGTCAAACATAAAATAATAATAATAATAACCCAAATGAAGTTAAAACCGGAAAAACGAACAGAAATTATCTGACTGGCAGAACAGGGCGCTGCATGGTAGATTCTCAAAGATAGTTGCAGCAAATAGTAGTAGAGAGAAATGGCTATGGTTGCAAAAAGGAAAGCTGAAAAGGGAGACGGCAAGTTTGTTAGCAGCTGCACAAGATCAAGCATTAAGGACTAATTGGATAAAAGCCAAGATAGACAAAAGCCAAGTAAATTCCCAATGTAAGGTATGCAAATTAAAAGAGGAAAGCATTACTCCTATAGTAAGTGAATGTAGCATGCTGGCACAGAAAGAATACAAGAAAAGACATGACAATCTAGGGAGAGCAATCCGCTGGGAGTTATGTAGAAAATTTGGATTTGAACATACTGATAAATGGTATGAACACAAACCTAGTAAAGTACTAGAAAGTAAGAAATACAAAATGTTGTGAGATTTTGACATTCAGATTGACTGCTAGAAGGCCTGATTTGGTAGTAGAAGATAAAGAGAATAGAAAGTGCCAGATAATTGACTTTACCGTCTCAAACAGTGGCGGCTCGTGTATAGGCACAGCGGAACTGCAGCACCCACTATTTCCAATCAATATTATCGATAACATTCAATATAATGAGTCCATTTTTTCTTTAATTCTTTCTTTATACTGGTACATTATATAATCCATAAGCTTAATGCCAGTAGCCATCCCCTAGTTTATGGGGAAAATACAAAAATCCTCGTATAGAGCTGTGCGCTTCACAGTTCCAGCGACGCAATGTTTGGCTGTTGTGCGCATGCTCACATGTCCGAGATAGGAAGCTTCACATTAGGGAGAGATAGTACTGCGTGAACGATAGTGCTGACCCCGGTGTTCCGAGGAAAGATAGAGTTGCTTTTTGACTCCGCATGTGTTGTGCTTAAAAACGTGTTTATATTCTTGAATGTGATAAAGTGTAGAATTAGATTATTATCCTGCTTCCAGCTTCAGTGTTGCTTCCAAAACTTGAAAAATAGGGTACATTCTCCCCTACCTTATTTTGAAATTTAGAGGGGATTTTTGAAAAACAAGGGGGAATTCGCGGCAGTGTTCAGTGAACAAATTAAACACATTAGCCGGCAGTGGCTAAAACGCGAACTGATCAAGTTTATGTATAAATTTTCTTTTTATATGTTTGTTTCCTTTTACACAATATTAAACAACGGCTAAAATTTTTCTGAAGCAACACCCCAACTAATTTTCTTTACGAACCGCCACTGGTCCCAAATGATGAAAAAATCAATATGAGAGGTATGGAAAAAATAGCCTAATACCAGGACTTAGCCATTGAATTACAGAGACTACGGAAAGTGCAGGTAAACTGTATCCCAGTAGTTATAGGTGCATTGGGAACTGTCCCTGAAGATCTGAACAGATGGATAGAGGAAATAAGCATAAAACTCAGTTTAGTACAGATGCAGAAAACAGTTCTATTAGGGACAGCTAGGATACTTAGGAGGATTCTTGGTATCTAAGGTTACTTGTTGTAGCCCGATGTTAAGACTTTTTCTTTTCAAACAGTCTAATCTGTTGTGTGTATATGAATAATAATAATGATAATAATAATAATAATAATAATAATAATAATAATAATAATAATAATAATAATAATAATAATAATAATAATAATCTTTTCTACTATAAGCACAAGTCCTGAAATTTGGGGTAGGAGGACAGTCGATTACATCGACCCCACTGTTTCACTGGTACTTAATTTATCGACCCCGAAAGGATGAAAGACAAAGTCGACCTCGGCGGATTTTGAACTCTGAACGTAGCGGCAGACGAAATACTGCTAAGCATTTCGCCCGGCAACGATTCTGCAAGCTCGCCGCCTTAATTCATAGACCCCGAAAGTATGTAAAGCAAACTCGACCTCGGCGAGTGCTCAGGTGCACTACAACTCGTCGGTTGTAAAAGTGTAAAAGAGGGGACAAAAACAGAAGCAATAAGTCAAGTTGAGGTAAGTCATCAATGAAAGCCAAGTACACCCAGTTCACAGAATGAAACACAAAAAGAAAAGCGAACAGTAAAAAAGCTATAAAGAAGAAAAGGTGTGTAAAGCACATCAGGACTAATCTCTGTGTGTGCGCGTGTGTGCGCGTGTGTGCGTGTGTGTGTGTGTGTGTGTGTGTGTGTGTGTGTGTGTGTGTGTGTGTGTGTGTG
>NC_068996.1:26728837-26732447 GCF_001194135.2 Octopus bimaculoides | reverse complement strand
TCTCTCTCTCTCTCTCTCTCTCTCTCTCTCTCTCTCTCTCTCTCTCTCTCTCTCTCTGCCGCTCTCTCTCCCTCATTCTCATCCTCCTTCCCTTCTATCTACTGCCCACACTTGACCCGTGACTAATTTTCTAATCTCTGCCTTTTCGCCACCAGACACTTAGCGTGCCGGTCAACATTTTTTCTTACTAATTCTCTCTTTTCTCATATCCATTAGAGGATTTCTTCCAGGTATTACCTATCATTCTCGTGTTTGGCCGAAAGGCTTTATATATTCCGTCTTCGTCTATCTTTCAAATTACATTTGTTTATTTTCGTACGTCCACCCTGTATTGTTTTGTTTTCTTGAACCCTAATTCTACGCAAATCTACTATAGGCACAAGGCCTGAAATTTGTGGGAGGTGGACAATCGATTACATCGACCCCAGTGTTTCACTGGTACTTAATTTATCGACCCCGAAAGGATGAAAGACAAAGTCGACCTCGGCGGATTTTGAACTCTGAACGTAGCGACAGACGAAATACTGCTAAGCATTTCGCGCGCCGTGTTAACGTTTCTGCTTAACCCTAATCCTAACCCTACATTGGGAATTTACTTGGCTTTTATCCAATTAGTCCTTAATGCTTGATCTTGTGCAGCTACTAACAAACTTGCCGTCTCCCTTTTCAGCTTTCCTTTCTGCAACCATAGTCATTTCTCACTACTACTATTTGCTGCAACTATCTTTGAGAATCTACCAAGCAACGCCCTCTTCTGCCAGTCAGATAATTTCTGTCCTTTTTTTCCGGTTTTAACTTCGTTTGGGTTATTATTATTATTATTATTATTATTATTATTATTATTATTATTATTATTATTATTATTATTATTATTGTTGTTGCTGTTGTTGTTGTATTAAGACTCAGAATATTTTGCCGAGCAATTGTTAATGAACAAAACTGTGATGTCAGAGGTGGGAGAACATACAAGGAACCTAGTTTCAATGTGGCTAGACTACAAGAAAGCATTTGACTCTGTTCCCAACTCATGGATGCTAGAAGCTCTTCAACTTACTAAAGTTCCAGTGAGCTTAGTCAAAGCCTTGAAATGAAACACAAAGAGTGACTGTATTATCACTGATAGAATACAGTATCGCATAGGCATATTTCCAAGGGGACAGCCTCTCTGTGATGTTGTTTATACTTTCTGTAAACCCCTTGTTATTCATGTTAAGGAAGTCTGAAGAATATCTCACTGGTTCACAAAGAAACAGAAATAACAAAATTACGCAGTTTCTTTGTGGATAACTTGAAATTTTATGCAAAGAATATTCATGAGACGAATAGAAGAAATAACCATTGATGTGAAAACCTGAAAAATACCAACAAACACACATAATTTCCACATAAACCGCCTCTATCTAAAACGAAAACATGGTGGCAGAGGCTTAACATCGATCCAAAATGCCTTTGAATGCCGTATCATATCCCTTCGGCAACATCTTTTAACCTCCAAGTGTCAAAGTGTATCCCTCGACCTAGTCTGCATACATGAGGCTGATAATATCATAAGACTTGGAAGGCAGCTCCTTGAGCAACATTCCTTGCCTTATAACCTAGAATACCTGCCCAAAGAAGTCGTACGACTCTACCGCAGTGTATCATCAGATGAAAGAACGAGCCAATATGAGCAGAAAACTATGCATGGGCATGTTAGGAGAAAGCTCGGAGATGATAGTAATATTGATCATGAAAGCAGTCTATCATGGACCAATAGCCTGATTACTACCTCCCACTTTGAAGGGTATGCGTTTGCAATCCAGGAATAAGAAATATCTACAAAATGCCTGATGCACAAATGGGATAGAGATGCAGGAAAAGCAGTAAAATGTGACAATCGCTGCAGACTTAGTGAAGTTAACATCGAAGATATCACCCACATCATAAGCAATTGTCTGAAAATGTCATCTTGGTATTATCTACCGATGAGACATGATGTAGCTATCCGTCGGAAGGATAACCCCGAGGATAAAGAAATAAGAACCCACAGGATGGTAGAAGCCATAGCCACTATAATAAAAAGAAGTACTGGTGGAATGTCCCAGTGAAGACCTCAATAAAATGTAAGCACAACACACCTGATATAATGATTTGGGATAGAGAAGAGAAACTGAGTACAGTTGTAGATGTTAATATAAAGGTGAAGATCAACGCAAAAGAGAATACCTACGCTGAATTATTGAGAAATCTGCAGTTACTCTACCCAGAATACAAGCATTGGTTTATGCCTGCAATTATTGGGGCCCTGTGATATGTAACACACTGCCTTAATACTAATCTTGAGAAATTAGGCTTCTCAAAACCATAGAGAAGAAAGCTAAATCGAAGACTACAGATCCAATCCATCACTGAATCTGTAAAAAGCTGTAAAACTTTCCAGAAGTTTATCATTTCAATATATATGAGCATGTTTAGATATACATGAGAATACATATATAAAGCAAAACATACAAATCTGCACTTATACATACATGCATACATACATATATACATACATGCAAAAACGCATACGTACATGCATACATACATACAATACATACATATATACTTACAAACACACACACATACATACATACATACATACATACATACATACATACACACATACATACAGGAATATATATATATATATATATATATATATATATATATATATATATACATGGAGGCCAAGCGTATGAACGAGATGAAAAAGTGCTTTCACCTGGTACAGTATTCTGAATGGATACAGGGTTGGAGCTTAGTCAGGATAAATGTCGCTATATGATTTTGAAAAGAGGGAAACCTGTAAACCAGACTAGCAACATCTCCATTAATCACTTAACCGTCTCCCCGATATCTGATGAGAAGTGTTATAGGTATTTAGGTGTGGATGGAAACATATCTTACGATGGTACTTGTAATGAGGCACATGTCAGTAAAGAGTACTACTGCCGCATAAGGAAAATATGGTCCTCGGAACTCTCCGCGTTCAATAAAACAGTGGCCCACTATCTGTTTGCAGTTGCAGTGCCAGTATTCATATCAACATTTGAGCTACTTGATTAGAAGCTTGATGAGATCCGAACCATTGATGTGAAAACCCAGAAGATACTAACCAGCACACATAATTTCCACATCAACAGCTATGTAGATCGCCTCGACCTAAAACGAAAACAAGGAGGCGGGGGCTTAACATCGACCCAGACTACCTTTAAATGTCATATCACACCCCTTCAGTAACATCTTTTAACTACGAAGTGTCGAAGAGCATCTCTTGACCAATTTTGCTACGCGATGCAGAAAACATGAGACTTGGAAAGCAACTCCTCTGATAACCTTCAATACATGTTCTTAGAAGCTAAACGAATACAACGTATCATCAAATGAAAGAATGAGTACGAGTATATATCTGCAGAAGACCTTGCACGGATACATTAACAGAAAGCTCCAGGATGGCAGTAACATTCATGATCAAAACAGGCTAACATGGACCAGCAGCCAGCTTACTATCTTATATGTATGTATGTATGTATGTATGTATGTATGTGTGTGTGTGTGTGTGTGTGTGTGTGTGTGTGTGTGTGTGTGT
>NC_068996.1:26726569-26727386 GCF_001194135.2 Octopus bimaculoides | reverse complement strand
TGTGTGTGTGTGTGTGTGTGTGTGTGTGTGTGTGTGTGTGTGTGTGTGTGTGTGTGTGTGTTTGTGTGTTTGTGTCAATGCTTGTCCCCCCAGCATCGCTTGACAATCGATGCTGGTGTGTTTACGTCCCTGTAAGTTAGCGGATCAGCAAAAGAGCTCAATAGAATAAGTACTAGGCTTACAAAGAATAAGCCCTGTGGTCGATTTGTTCGACTAAAGACGGTAATCCAGCATGGCCACACTCAAATGACTGAAAAACATATAAAAGTATATATATACATACACACATACGAGGTCTGATCAATAAGTATCCGAACTGTTGCCATAGTAATGAAACTAAAGCACGCAAAGAGAAACCGCTTGGCAAAGATTGACCTTGAACTCTGCAATGACTGACCTTGAATGATGGAAACTTTTTGAAAAGTTTTCGTAGACCTCTGAGCAGGTATCACCAAATTTTTGGCAAAATTTGATGTAGATTCTCTGCTCAATTTTCTCTGTCATGATCAATGTGACGATCACACGCTACACACCTTCCTTCTAAGCACTGCTTTAAACCGCAGAAGTGAGCTAGAACATTAAAACTTAGTGCGTCTGCACTGCAGAGTTCAAAGTCAATCTTTGCAAAGCGGCTTCAATCTGCGTGCTTTAGATTCGTTACTATGGCAACAGCCCGGATACTTATTGATCAGATTACGTATATGTGTGTGTGTGTGTGTATACACACACACACGCATACACAAACATATGTATCTGCATATATATATATATATATATATATATATATATATGTATCTGCATATATATATATATATAT
>NC_068996.1:26722817-26725255 GCF_001194135.2 Octopus bimaculoides | reverse complement strand
TATATATATATATATATATATATATACGAGGGTGAGTCAAAAAGTAATGCCATTATGTTTAGGACAGGTATAATTACCAACACAGGGACATGTACCATACATCAAAATGAAGTTGGTCCTCTCTGGATCTCATCCCTACTTCTCAACATAGTCACCGTTTCTTTCAATAGCAATGTTCCACCTTCAAATGAGAGCATGTGTCCCTGCCCCGTAAAATTCTGTTCACTATTCTTTGAGCCACTTCTTCACTATAGTTTTCACTTCCTCGTCACTGGACTATCATCTCTTCGGCCCCATGAAAGAGAGTTTGAGAGGCAAAATCCAGTGACGAGGAAGTGAAAACTGTAATGAAGAAGTGGCTCAAAGAACAGTCAACAGAATTTTACGGGGCAGGGACATATGCTCTCATTCGAAGGTGGAACATTTGCTATTGAGAGAAACGGTGACTATGTTGAAAAGTAGGGATGAGATCCACAGAGGACCAGCTTCATTTTGATATATGATACATATGGCAATTATACCTGTCCTAAACAAAATGGCATTATTTTTTTACTCACCCTCGTATATACATATATATATACTCGTATATATATATATACTCGCGCGACAAGCTTCTTTCAGCTTTCATCTACTAAATTCCTTCACATGGCTTTGGTCGGCCCGAGGCTATAGCAGAGGCGACTTGCACAGGGTGCCCCTCAGTGTGGGTGAACTCAGAACCATGTAGTTGGGAAGCAAGCTTCTTACTACGCAGCCACGCCTGCACCTAAATATATGCATTATACATACATGTTTGTGTAAATTGTCATGGTCTCATTTTGAACAAGGGGAATAACCACGATTTATAGCAAAGAATTATGTACATTAAATAGAATTAGGTAGTTGTTTAAGCTCAGATAAACTGTATCGTGCTGAACTATGATTAAAGGCGCTCCGGCCATCATATCATTATTCCATCATTTTGTATATCAGAAACTATAATGAACAATGGTGAATATATATATATATATATATATATATATATATATATATATATATATATATATATATATATATATATATATATATATATAGTTCAAGGTGGTAAAGCATGACCACGCTGAAATTGTTAAGCACGGTACGTAACTCTGTATACATTTATGTTTGTGCATATATGCATGAACATATATGGATGTATGTTTGTGTGAGAACTTTGCTTAAAATGCGGAAAACTTTCAAATAATATTTCTTG
Organism: Octopus bimaculoides; assembly: GCF_001194135.2. NCBI lineage: Eukaryota > Metazoa > Mollusca > Cephalopoda > Octopoda > Octopodidae > Octopus > Octopus bimaculoides. Next base: position 26,724,024 of record NC_068996.1, on the reverse strand, counting down.
CATTGCATTGCATGTAGTTACATAATTCAATCTCGGGAAACTCTAAATACATTTATATTCCTGAAAATTTTTCCAGCTTTTATTTCGGAAACCAACTTATTTTCATTTTTAAGTTAATGTTAACATATTTAATAACACTACACTTTAAGTTTAGCTAAAAGGCAAAAGAGTGAACAATAAACTGTTAATTTCACAATTAATAAATGACGTTTAAACAAATTTAGTCGCACGTGAGTTACCTCCCTTGCAATATAGCAGTATTCATAAACAATATTTGTTGACATCTGTGCTTCAACTGCTGTCGCGATTTTTGCACACATTGTCGTGGTTACTTAGCACCAGGTGAATCAAAGACACTCCAACCATGACTATTCCGTCTTTTAAAAGTATTCAGGCGTCTGTTATCTAATATGATTTTTGCACTTTTGATTGTTATTTATTTTTTAATGGTTAATAAGATGTAACAATTCATCAATCATTCATTTTACACAGTTTGTAAACAATAACGTCTCTTGTTACAATACAAGTTTCCTTTTCTGTAGCAATTTTAACAAGAATTGATCTGGAACAAATATCACAAAGTAGTCTTTGTTTGGTAACGCCGTCTCACTGGATTTCTCGCTGATGTTTAACTTTAATCTCCGGCGTACGTCCCTGAAATGTATCCGCATAACATAAACGCTGGTTAACTTTCGCCATACACGTTAAGCAATTACGACATGTTATACTTTCGGTTCAGTTTGGCATTCACATTTACTAGTTGCAGGTTTGTCGAAAGCAAAGGGGTTTCAATAAGCGAAAAGTCGAATGCAATGAAGAAAGTCACAGTTCTGCAGAAAAGTAATTGTTATCTCTCTTTTAACATTCAATACATTTGCATCATAAATAGCCATGATTTGCTCTCATCAATTAGCAATATAATTGATGAGTCAAACTTCAAAATAGCAATGTCACACTCGGTGCTTTGTTAGTGTCTAACCGACACTCCAGTGTCTATTAGTTTACTTTCATTTTTGTCGGTAAACAGTTCCACGGGGGAGAGGATGAGGAGAAGGAGTTCTACTCACTTTTTCATTTTATGCCCATCTACAAAAGCTATGCATTCAGAAAGAAAATACAAACTTTAAATTTCAAATAATTTGGTGTTTCCGTTCTAGGATCCTATGAACATAAACGTTTATCTTGTCAAAAGTGACGATGTTTTACT
>NC_068996.1:26715500-26722806 GCF_001194135.2 Octopus bimaculoides | reverse complement strand
GGGGGGGAATGAAAGTGTCATTTATTTATTGCAAATGATAATTGAATCGAATTAATATCTTTAAATACACGTTCAAATTCATCCTCAGTGCAATTCAAGTGTCTACCACCACAGTCAAGACAAAGTCGAAGGCAATAAGGAGGATCGTAATTAAAAGGAAAAGTTAATTATATTCTTTTTGTTTGCTGTTAATTGCTCTCACTCTTCTAATAGCATCTAACATACTCGGGGTAAATTAGTTAACAGCCATGCTTTGCTCACGTTAATTATGAATATAATAAAGGTAGCGAGCTGGCAAAATCGTAAGTATGCTGGGCAAACTCTTACATTCTGAATTCAAATTTTGCAGTTTGACTTTGCCTTTTATCCTTCCGGGTGGATAGAACTAGTTCCAGTTGAACACTGGGGTTGATGTAATCTATTTAACCCCCTCCTCTGAAACTGCTGGCCTTGTGCCAAAATTTGAAATCAGTTATGAATGTAATATCAAAATATTTGATGGAATCAACTGAACTAATGGAAATGTCACACTGAATGCTTATATCATTTGTAAGGCATTCTACTATCAATGATTTATTAACATTACTTAGTAATTTTCTTTATGCTATTTAATACTTTCATTACTTAATTTATTTTATTTGTGGAGTTAAAATTAAAATTCTATGAAAAGAACCATAGTTATTGATTCCAATAAAGTGAATCAAATGTTAATAGAGGAGGTTTAGAGCAATTACAGCAAAAAAAAAAATAACAAATCGATATTTTTTATCTGAATTATGGCCTTAATCATCTTGATCAACTTTGTCTTGGTTGTGGTGAAGATTTGAAGCTCACTGGAGACCCGCTAGTTGTAGACTTGAATGAATATGTTCACTTTTGGCAACACTTCCATAAAATAGAAACTTTCATGAGAGCTCAGGCATGCAGAAGCCCCAGAATAAATTTAGAGTAAGAAATGCTAAAGATAAAGACACTTGAATGCTTATTAGTGAAGTAGAATCCATCTAGTTGCAAGTAAAAGGCAAGTTTAAATCTCTGAACGAAACAAAGTATTCTCTTATCAAATTGCTGAATTTATATGCATTAGAAGTTTGATGAAAAACTATCTAATTTGGGGACAATTTGTCACTGCTAATTATTATTATAGATAAAGAAATCAATATCATTATTATTATTATTATTATTATTGACAAACCATTATATATATATACTAAATTCCATACCAGTTATCTAGTTGACTCTTGAAAATATTTCTTAAAATAGTTTCAGCCTTATTTTATCTTTCAATCTTTCTTATAAATTTAAAAAAGTTATTTTACTAATTTCTTTGTTCCATCTTATGGATGTTTACAGGGAGAAAAAGTAGTGGATGATCTGATCTTTATCATTTGCTGAGGGTGATTTCAAGGCTGTTTCTAGCATTCAAAGTAAAATTGAAAGTGAACCACTTGAGTGAGGCGTGAAGCTAAACTAATGCCATTGCGATCTCTGATGGTCAAAGGGTCTGATACTGGTGATCTTGTAAATGAGAACAACTTGCATTACTAAATCAGCAACCCCAACAAGCTTATTTGGTGAAGAGAGTGATTTTTGGACAGCCTGCAAAGTGTAAAATGTAACCTGTCAAAGAGGGAGATGAACTTTAGAGTCATTGAGCCTATGTTCTTCGACAGAGAGAATGAAAAAAATCATGTTGTGTTCACTGGTCCAAATATATATATATATATGTATATACATATGTGTGTCTTTGTATCTGTGTATATTCCCAACCATCACTTGACAACCAGTATTGGTGTTTATATACCTGTAACTTAGTAGTTCAGCAAAAGAGACCAATAGAATAAGTACCAGGCTTCAAAAAAAAAAAAGAAAGAGAAATACTGGGGTTGATTCAATCGACTAAAAATTCTCCAGGTGGTGCCCCAGCATGGCCACAGTCTAATGACTGAAACAAATAAAAGATAAAAGATATGCAAGTGTATATAAATGTACATGGGAGGACATCCTGAAAGCAACTCGTAGAGTTTGAAGTCTCTGGTCATCATATTTTGCTTGTCAGTTTAATGGGTTCAGACATTTTAGAGAGCAACACCTGTATCACTCAAACACTATAATCTGATCTATTTTGTTTTTTATGTCAAGTGCAACTACATATATATATATATATATGTATGGACATACATTCATGTGTTTGTGCATGTAATATATAATATACATATAATATTTTTTTGGTAGTTTCATCTCAGAGCTGTGGCACCGCCGTTTTGCTACACTGTTATTACTGAGAGCCTCCTCCAATATGTGGCACTTGGTGAAGAATGGAGTTTGATGTCGCTACCCTCATTTGCACCTCTCGCTGTGAGGTAGGTTCATCTGGGACTCTCGACAGGAAGAGGTCCAGTTTTGAATTGATGGATTATATATATATATATATATATTTATTTTATCTTTTATCTTTTACTTGTTTGTCATTTGACTGTGGCCATGCTCTGAAAGGGCTTTAGTCAAACAAATCAATCCCAGGACTTATTTTTTTTAAACTTAGTACTTACTCTATCAGTCTCTTTGCCTAACTGCTAAGTTACAGGGACATAAAACAGTCACAAAAGCACATACATAAATATATACATATATATATATAGGTGACAGGCTTTTTCCAGTTTCTGTCTACCAAATCCACTCAAGGCCATAGTAGAAGACACTTGCCCCAGGTACCACACAGTGAGACTGAACCTGGAACTATGTGGTTGAGGAGCTTCTTACCACAGCCATACTTGTGTATATATATCATTGTCATCACCATTTAACAAACATTTATATGCTGGTATGGGTTGGATGGTTCAACAGGATCAGGGGAGCCAGAGTTAAGCTACAATGTTTACTTTGCATAGCATAATTTCTACAGCTGGATGCCCTTTGTAATGCCACCTTACAGTATGTACATATATACATGACTATATTAAGTCATACTGTGTGTGTAATTTAATTGACAAATTCATTGGGGTACTATGCTTGTGGAACTGAGTACTTAACCATGGTGCCTGTTAATGTTGCATAGGGCAATCTTTTATACATACATCAATCGAGGAAAGACCATAAGACATGCTAGTGGGAGAAAAGCTAGCCCAAGTGCTTTCAAAAGAGTGAACTCCACTAAAGGCACCCAATGTGCCTAGTGATATTATGCCATGGTTACCCAAATTGGCCATGGCAGGATTTCAACTCTGAATGCAAAGAGCCAGAAATACCTGACAAATTGTTCCCAAAATTAGAAAAAGATTTTTCACTGAACTTCTGAATGTACATGAATTCAGCAATTTGATAAGAGAACACCTCGTTTCCATTCACAGATTTAAACTTGCTTTTGCTTGCAACATAGATTCTACTTCACTAGTAAACATTCAAGTGCCTTTATCTTTAGCATACTCTAAAATTATTTTGGGGCTTCTGCATACCTCAGCTCTCATGAAAGTATTTACCTTGTCAAAAATGAACATGTTTGTTCAAGTCTATAATAGTAAGCCTAGTGTCTTTACCACAATCTGAGCGAAGTTGATCAAGATGAATAAGGTCATAACTCAGAAGGTATCACTATGGCCGACATTCTTAAAGTTCCCCAATCCACTCATTAGATTAGTATGTTTTTATTGACCCCAAAAGGATGAAGGGCCATGTTGACCTCGATGGAATTTGAACTCAAGCTTTCTGTCAGACATGTTAACAACTCTGTTAATGTGTTGCTACATTTGGCATATGATACTGGATACCATTAGGGAAGTATATCTGAGGTACTGAGTACTGGATCAGGGCACATGCTACCTACAAAATTCTGAGTACTTTATGGAAGTGTATGTGATCATGGATACAGGAATGAGGGATCTAGTATGAGATATAGTGGCTCATCTAGAGTAGAGTAGCTAAGTGTCTTGTCCAAGACCTGTTTCTTGGAGAGTGTATGAATTGTGGTCCTGAGTTGAAGTATTTAATTTGGGGCACTTGTTCATTGTACTGGATGTAGTGAAGACTACTAGGGAGTTTGAATACTGGATTGACTTTCTAAGTGAGGGTCTATAGAATTTCTTTAATTCAACACAGCATGATAACTTTTAGAGCAAGTCATATCTTTCCACATACTCTCTCTGCTTCCTCTGCCAAACTACAACAGCCACTGCTCCTTGTTGCTCACTGGTCTTGCATCAATCCTCCACCAAAACATTTCCCTTGAATGTTGCCCTTTCAGATTTCATCCCTGTACAATGGATCCCACGTACTGTCTGAGAAGTTACTGCAGTAAGAACAAGTTCTCACTGCATCATTGATAAACCTACTCCAGGCAAGTTTCAGTGAGAGATACCTTGAGCATGAGCTAACTACATAAATTATACACAGCAGAAATTGCTGTCAAGGTTTGCCACTCTGATCTGGGGGGTAAAGAACAGCAGCATTTTACACCATATTTGATGGCATAAAAAATGCACAAGCGTATTAGACATGCCCCAATTTCAGCAGCAAGGTTTTAGTGCAATAAAGTATGTAATATAGGCCCAACTTAGCATATAAGACCTGGAGTGTTTTTTTTTTCTTTCTTGAGACATTTTTCATCAAAATGTGATAATCATAACAGGGGAATTTCTACTACAGAAAATTTCAGAATCTTAATTATCAAAGTCAGAGAATTTAAGCATAAGCAAATTTGTTACATTTTTGAGACCTTCAGGTGTAAATTTTTTAACAACTCCAAACCTGCTAAAAGCTTTCTATAGCTTAGGGCTTCACCAGCACTCCCTACTATGCATTCTTTTAAAACTCAAAAGTTCTGAAATGGTAAAAGTTGTATTCTGCCCTAGCCTTATGACCCGATTTCAAATCTTGCCTGTGTCCCTAATCCGTCAGAGATAAAATATGTACATGTATCTATAGTGTGATTTTGTTTAATGTCTAGTTTTCATGCTAGCATGGCTTAGGTGGATGTAAATATCAAGGCAGGGTTTTTGCAGCTGTCAGCGTTTTTTCAGACAAGAGAGTTTTTATTCCATAGGAATGCCAGAGCAAGGATAGATGATTATGTTGACAAGAAATGTCAACAAACTTCACCAGTGACAGCACAACTAGAACAATGACGTTACTGCCCATAGCTCAGCATAATTTTATAGACATTCATGCTAACACACATGTATGTATATGAAAAATTTCTGTTCAGTTTCCATCTACCAAATCCCCTCACAAAGCATAAGTCATCCCAGAAGACACTTGGTCAAGGTACTGTGTAATGGGACTGAAACTGAAGCCACATGATTGAGAAGCAAACTTCTCTACTACAAAGCCATGTATACACTGAACTGACAAAATCTCAATACTAAGAATAATACAGTTTGTGTCTCAGATAATTTTTTTTTTTTTTAATTAAATGAAACCCAGGAAAGAATGGCTGTTCAGATATTTTAAAAACTTTGCAACTTGACAAAAATAGATATATAATTCACCTTCCTAACCAATTAGTACCTCAGTCATTAGGGAACCCCTATGTGGTCATTCTACCTGCTAGAAATAGCAGCCAAATCAAACCAATCTTATTGCTGAACAGAGGCTAACCTGTACCTAGTAACTTAGTTGTATTACAAGGGTTCTTACTTTGTATGTCTGCTCAATCAGTACTAACGCAATGCTGTAAACTTTTCCAAGTTTTGAATTTAATGTAGCATTATTAATAGATCCTACAATTAAGAACAATAAATTCCTAAGGACATCTATGGAATGATTCAAAGGAAGTATTCATAACCAGAGCAGGTAGCCACTCCTAACAATTGTTCACTAAATTCTCTATTAATATATTTACTCTCCTCAAACCAAGCATAAATTCTTTCACAACAATGTATGTGCATGTGTTTTGTTTCATAGTTTCCTTAGGAGGAAGTTATCTACAAGCTAGACATCTGACCTAGATGCTTGCAACAGAGTGGTCTTCGATAAAAGACACCCAAGGTACCAAGTGATGGCATTAAACCAGGCAATGGATGAAATCTACAACCACCCAAGTAGTGAAACCAAAGAGTATAAAATAAGCATCTCACAAAATTAACAAAATACTGAGTCATTATTGGTACTGGTATTCTGGCAGCTTTGCAATGTTACTCTTTCATTATTTGATCAATTTGCTTGAAAACACAGCAAATTATCCAAAATGATTGATTACAATAGCCATACAGGGTGAGGTGGGGTAGGTTGCAATTGATTAAACCAACCTCTTTGCATGCTTATATTACTTATTTAACAGGTTCCAGTCCTGACAAGATTTCAACTCAGAATATTGGACAAGACAAAACAAAAAAAAAAAAAAACTAAAGTACCACCACAGTCTGGTGCTCTCAAAATATTTACCATTAGATCTAATAATTTAGCCAGGTATTTTAGTGGCTATGACTTGGCAATAGATAAAAAAACAATTATTTAATTTACAAAATTATCTGTCATTGAAAGACCTTAAACAATAAAGTGGAACACCTCCCTAACAAGTTATGCTAGATAAAATAAGCGTAATCACAAGGAAAAGTATAGAACTGATTTAAATAGATTAATGGGGCCAGATAATAAATTATAATCAAAGAAAACCTGATCTGTAATTCTTAATTTCTAAGTTTTATACATGAGCTCCCTGAATTACTAAGAAAAATGTTACAAAAACCTTTCACACATGCGAAACTGCAGTTTTTTAATTTTATTTGTTATTTTTGTCTTTTTCATCAACTGTATTTGAAGCTACTGACAGAAATACAACTTCCCTCACCATTCAAAACTAAATTTCACAAATGTGTTACTTCTCAGTTATTTAACAGGCTTGTGAAACTTCAGTATTTAGTTGTCAGCAAGTTGATTACAAATGTTATCTCTCTGCATTTATATAAAACTACTTTGTACACTGAAACATCATATCAGGCATTAGCAAGTCTAGCACAGTTGAGAAAACTGAAATTACTTGTTTTAACAGACAGCAGCCATGAGTTGGATAGCTTTCAGTGTATGAACTTTGAACTAGTTGAATCTATTTTTATGGACAATATATATATATATATATATATATATATACACCTATATAATTATATAAATTTAACCATTCACTTAATACAATCTATTCCACAGTAAAGTTTGGTTTATATAAATTCAATTCATAAACTATCAATTCCTTCTAGATATATTTCTCCCCCCACCTCCAAATTAACTTTATCCATTAAAGTCTTTTTTAATTAGTTAAATTACAATTATGAAACTGCTTAAATTTGGTACTTTGATAGTATCCCCGAATTGTATG
>NC_068996.1:26712909-26715481 GCF_001194135.2 Octopus bimaculoides | reverse complement strand
GGAGGCGCAATGGCCCAGTGGTTAGGGCAGCAGACTCGCGGTCATGATTCCCAGACCGGGCGTTGTGGGTGTTTATTGAGCGAAAACACCTAAAGCTCCATGAGGCTCCGGCAGGGGATGATAGTGAACCCTGCTGTACTCTTTCACCACAACTTTCTTCCTGTTTCTGTTGTGCCTGTAATTCAAAGGGTCAGCCTTGTCACACTGAATATCCCCGAGAACTACGTTAAGGGTACACGTGTCTGTGGAGTGCTCAGCCACTTGCACGTTAATTTCACGAGCAGGCTGTTCCATTAATTGGATCAACTGGAACCCTCGACGTCGTAAGCGACGGAGTGCCAACAACAACATGTATGTATATACTATATACATGCATGCATATTATACACATAATTACACATCACACACAAACTATAGCCAAATTTTTCTTCCACATACAATGCAATTAAATATAATTCCAATAAATTTAAACTACAACATGAAGCTAACAGGGAAAGCCATTGAGATTCAGAGACAAATTCAAGCCATAAGTGTGGTTGCAAACACCAACACAAAATAAAATCAAGGATCTATAATTGTTATGTATAATCAAGAATGATATATACCTCCAGCATTCTCAACCTCTTTACACTGGTAAAACTGGTACCATGTATTTTTTTTTTTTTTTTTGCTTTCCTCATTTCAGCACACAACACTATAGTTTTTATTCAGGCAGCAAGACCACATTGTGATATTTGTGCAACCTCTATTTGCAGAGCAAGATGTGGGATATGACTCTCAACCATAAATAGTAAGAAATTCACAATTGACAAGTGAGGTTGTTAATCTACTGATAAATAAATTCATGCAGTTTTTTGACTTTAGTAGAAAAAGAAAAAGTAACTTAACCATAAAGGAAAATGACCTTATTGAAGAACTTATTAAAAACGCTATCACAATCATCTTCATATTATTACGAAAGCAGACTACAGGGCAAGAAGGATTAAGTGGTTGCAATAATAGCAGTTACTTCAAAGTGATTACAAAAAACAGCTTACTTAGCCTGAAAGTCATACAATAAGGCCAGTCACAATATGGTTAAGTCACCTCACAAAAGCAAGATAAAAATTGTCATTTCAATTCAAAACTTGGGTGTCAACAGCTGTAGATTTTTAATGACTTTAAATAAGATGGTCTATACAAATGGCTCCTCACTGAAAGCCCTCCGGGTAAGTCCAACATGCGACCAGTAGTTACAACTACAAGATGGATTTATACTCCAGAATTCTGCTTCAAGATGAAAAGTGACAATTCATGTTACCCACACAACTGATCCACAAGACCAAGGAGATAAGGGCTTTGCCAAAAAGAAAATTAAGCTTCTCTCAGAAATCACAAGGAGAGGTAGGGTCCAATAATTTTTTTTTTTATTTTTAAAAGTTTTTTTTGTCTTTCCAAAAGCTTTGCTGAATAACTTTTATTTTTTATATATAAAGCCATTACTTGTCCAAGATCCTCTACATAGATCCTGTTCACATCCCTGCTTGCAGAAAAGTTGTTGCGTTTAATATCATTACCAAAACTATGATGTGCTTTTATTATATTTTTTTTTTTTTCAAGTTTCATGGACGTGATAACCAAATATGATACATTACAAGGTGATATCTGAATATAAAAAACAAAGCTTTGTAAGAATCAACAAGTAGGAGATTATTACAGCTTTTGGCATTTATATTCAGGCAGCTATGAAAGACTGCTGTAGTTTGACAGGCAAGGGGGCGGACTTATCATTGCATTCTCAGAGAATCTATTCACAATTCCACTGATTACCCAACTTCAAGGAACAAGTGGATTAGTTGCTCAGGTAACAAGCATATAGACTCCAATAATCTGCTTCTTGTGAATTCTTGATGGGGAGTGACTATTTGCCTGGTCATCGGGGACAAACCACATGGGAAATTAAAATTTGCCCGATGGAGTGATTTACTATTTTTCTTAGAAGGTGAGTATGCACGCACATCATATGTGCATGTATGGGTGCACACGTAATATTTTAAGAGGGAGAACAAACTTTCAAATTCTATTAAATTAAAAACGATTAACTAACTTATCAATTATTTACCTTCCTTAAGAAAAAAGTTAATTGCAAATATTTGCCACAAAAATAAGGTAAAATCTAGCACAGGCTTCTTAATCACTGAAAAAAAAAAACAACAAAGCATTAAAAACAAAGAAAACATCAATAAAAAGCTAAATGGACCGGGCCCACAGTACAGTTCATTAAAAAAAAAAAATTTTAACTGCAAAATTTAGCAATTTTTTCTTTTTTTCCATCAACAACTTCTAAGAAAAAATTTTTCAAATCAAACAAAATGTGGCAAACATCTACAAATAATAATCCAAGATGTGCAGTTACTCTGAAAAGATTTTTCTGCAAAGGTTTTGATTGCTGCAAAAGCTCCCAGGGAATATATATGAGAAATAGAAAGCAGCAAATGACCTGGGTGTGTTTTCAATAGTGTAATAACTTTTAATCTATATTTTAAAACTACAGGATATTATATATAAGTTAATTTTAACATGAAAGATTTTT
>NC_068996.1:26702160-26712815 GCF_001194135.2 Octopus bimaculoides | reverse complement strand
GTGAATTTTAAAAAAATGGCAAATATTTTTATATATAAACCAAAGAATTAACAAAACTATTAAATTAGATCTGAATAAAATTAGAAATTACACAAAATCAATAAATTATTTAGAACCACAATAGCAATAATTTACTATAAAATTAAGAAACCTACAAAATATTTGCCTACCCTACCACCCACCCTAAAAAGAAAAAAAAAGTCCACTTTCACCTATCTTTCCTGGGTTTAAGTTGTTTGTTATTTTTTTTTTTTTTTTTAATACCATATTCTCATCAATTGTGTCTTAATCTTAATATGCCAGTTTCAATTTCCAGGTGTTGTCATCATGAAAGCCTTCTTTCAGCATACTATGGCTAGAAAGAGAACACGTCAGAGTCCATTTTGCTAACAATAAAGTACAAAACTGATAATGAAAGACATTTGCAGTAACAAATGTAAATAGGCAATACATATCTTTGCAACTTTTCAATATTTTTTTTTTCTTCAAGATAATTGAGTGTTGCAAAGTATCTTAAAATAACATTTGCAACTATGAGGGAGGGAAGGGGCAGTCCTTTTTTGTTTGTTTATTTTCTCTCTTTGGATCCAAAAAATCTTTTAAAAAAAAAAGGCTAAATGGTTTTTTTCTTTTTTTATATATCAGTGAAACTATAAACTTATTAACTGAAAAGGACCAGTTATTAGTTGTAATTAAGAAATTTTATCTCTTGAATTTACAAAGCAAAATTAAAGTGTCTAATAAACTTTTAAATCTATCAAACAATGAAATGAAACATTGAAAATATATATAAACCAAGTCCATTTATATTGCTAAATAAAATGTCTTTAATATATAACATATATTGAAAAAGCAAAGAAAAAAAAAAAGAAAAACCAAACTACTTCTTAAGTATAAATAATAACTGATCACTGGTGAATTTTCTTTATTATTAATTACATATCTTACTAATTACTTAAACTTACTACCATGAATGCCGAACTCAGTGCTAGAAAGGCATTTCATCATTATTGAACATACTAAGTAAAAATTTGCAAATAGTCACAGGATGGGTATATGTAGTTGAGCATGAAATGTAATAAGTTTTCTTAGAGAACAATTTAAATACTGAGAGTGTAACATATGGTAAGATGCTGTTTACATATCATGGATGACTAAAATTATGATATATTCAGGATTCAACAACAGCAACTGGGGACCAACAACCTTAATCAGCATCAAGCGAATATAAAAAAAAAAGAGAAAAAAAAGAAAAAAAAAAACAACCAACAAGACATCACCTAATCACAATTAAATGATAGCTAACCGCTGCAAATACCCATGACATAGACTCAGCTAAATATATTTATCTTTTTATGTTTTGCTGCAAAAAAAGGTGGGATGGGTTTTTGTTTTTCATTTTATTTTATATTTTTTTTATAGAAAGGATGGTTGGATGGAGGAATTAATTCATAAAAAGTCAAATAAAAATTGCATGACATGCAAAAATGTTGAAGCTTTTCTTTAAAAAAAAAAAACCAAAAATAAAAACAGGACAGCTTCCGAATTTGTGAATGTTCGAAAATGTAATAAGTCTGTTAAAAACTGTCATATAGAATCAAGGAATGCCTTTGAACCAATATTGATATAAAGAAGTATACAATTGTAAGGACATTTATGTTTATGTTAATGTAGAGCAGAAAAAACAATGACGAATTCTTTAATATTAAAAAAAAAAAAAAAAATTTTCTTAGCAGGACCTAACTTTTACTTCATGGAATTAATAAAGTATAAACTTTCAGTTCATAATTGAATTAGAAGAATGAAATAATAATAGTAATTATAACAATGGGGTTCTGAATGCAATAGATGATCAATAGAGATTCTGTTGCTATGTAGGAGATTTGCAGCGGTTAATAAATGAAGTTTTAATTTTACTAAGTTAATCCCAGTTATGTAGCTGTTGAACACTTTATTCGGGAGTTTCTTATAATGTACAATTTTTTTAATATTTTTTATATATATATTTTTTTACAGCATTGCAATGTTTCTGACTGCTGCAAAATATGTGAGTACAAGTTTCAAATAGAAATAAACAGACTATCATTATGGTCTGCTAAAAATATAATTACCAAATAAATAAAATGGAGGGGAAGAAGAAGAAAAAAAATGAAAATATTTGAGAGCACTGTAAAGTTAATGGATCATCTAGATAATGTGTATGTTGTGAAAAGGGATAGGATGATGTCAAACATAACTGTTCAAAGGTCCCATTCTATCAGCAACCCATAAGTTAAAAACCAGCAAAGTCTAGCATTAAGTTGAAGAGAGAAATTAAGAAACATAGCAGTTACTAATTAACACTAATTAATCAATGTTTAGAAATATAGTTCTACCTATCATAAGCCATATGGTTGACAAATTAACCAAATATAATTTAGTAAAAAAAAATAATACAAAAGCCCTTAAAATAATGTATTTTAACTAAGATATTTGAATAATCTTGTTCAGTGTTCAGAGAAACTAGGTTTTATATTGAATTAAAAAAGAAATGAGCAAGAAAGATGTTATTGTAATTTATATATATACATATACATACATACATATACATATATATATATATATATATATATATATATATATATATATATATATATATATATATATATATATATACACACACACACACATATATATATACTAATATATATATATTAGTTGAAATATCTACCTAAAAACCTTTTTATGGGTAAAAAAATATACTCGAAATTTAATTTACATCTACAGTAATCACCAATATAAACTTGAAAGCATAACTGTGAAAAATAAAAATATTCAAAGATACAAAGGTTGAAAAAAATTTTTTTATGAATTTAGTAAAATTAGAATACATAACAAAGAATTAAAATATAACAAAATCATATTACAATGAATGTAAACTAATACAGGTTTTAAAATAAAAGTGCTTGGTATGTAAATTTAGATGCTTATACCGAGAAACTAATTAGAAAATAATTTTATTCTTCTCAATGGGTTTTTTTTTTTTTTTGGTGTGTAAAAATTTTTCTCACATGTTAGTCAGCCTAAAGCTAATGCTATAAAGCTACAGAAATTGCCAATGCCTAACAAGAATAAAATACTTTTCAACTGTTCTTTTAATAAGATTTAACCTTATTTCACCACTATTTAAAAAAAAATACTCCAACATACAAGACTCCAATAAAATGAAGTGTTCAACATCCACACTATTGAGAGAGGAAAATAAAGTAAAACCCACTAGATAACCAACTTTTTCCCAGCACATACATATCAGTTATTTTTCATATTTAAAATCACTTTTAACAAATACCTTGTAAAGGAAAAGATAAATATTTTGTATAGTCTTATATTTATAGGATTGGAAAGGTTGAAAATTACAGTTGATTAGTGTTTTGTGCCTATCCACACTAACAAAACAATACCAATCCCTATGTATCCACTAATTAAATGTTTAATTTTCTAAATATTGATTAACTTTAGGAATAACAGCTTAAGTTTTCAACAATTAAGGTAATTACCTAAATTCAATTTTTGTTCATCAGAAAGATATGACTTCAAGAGTTTTCATTTGGAACTAATTTAAACCAAAGAGAAAAAAAAAAAATTTAATTAAACTTTCAATATTTTTGAAAACTACTGTATATAAAACTGAAATTATACACTGTGTTAAAAAATTAATTAAAACACACTGAATAGTTAGAGAATATGCAGGCTTTCCATTAACTTAATTATTGATTGGAAAGTATAAGCAAATGCATTTAGATGCACTTTTAAACCTTTTTGTGTGAATTCTCTTATATAAAAAAACTAAACATTTTTATGCAACAAAGTCAAACAAGAATTTATAAACACACACACACATTATATATATATATATATATATATATATATATATACCTACACACACACACAACAAATGTACTCCTAATGTCTATAAAAAAACACAACACCTTAAATCATAAACCTAGTCCCATAAATACAAACTAACCAGAATATGCAATAACATTCTATGCTACACTTACTACGTGCAAACTTGGACATGGTATTCTGGATACTTAAATCATTAAAATACACTAATCAATGGGACGGGAACGAATAATAAACCCCAGCGGACGGATAAAACTTTGAAAAATTAGTAAACAATGAAATACAAGTTAAAATAGCACTTTATGTTTAATTTCATTTACAACCAATCAGATTAAATTAAATAAACCTAATTTCGATTTATGAAAAAAGAGGGTAAGGGTTCTATAATTATCTGTTATTTTATTCAACAAAAAGCAGGGTTTCAAAGAGTTACATCAGTTTGTATTACCACCATTTAGGAGACTAAGATACTTTTCTTATTGTTTAAAAAAAAAAAAAAAATCTGAAAAATTGCAAATGAAAACCCATTAATAATAATAAAAAAGTTACAACTCCATAATACAATGGCAAGAATTATCAAAACTAAGACTAAAAACATGGAAAAAAATAAATAAATAAAATAAACTTGCTGTGCTGTAAACAAACTGCTTAATTTCATTAAACCTCAAGTAAGGGATAGAACATTACTTCACTGAAAGATGTGTGTAATCAATTTTAACTGAATGTAACTGCAATGATGAACGATGTCCTTTTTTAAACTTTTGCACTTTGTAAACAATAAATGTACCAATTATTCACAAATTATTTCTTGAAGGTATTACATTTACATAAACATATATACACACACAGACACATATGTATATAAATACAAACACATTTATAGAATTATATACGCACACACACACACACATGTATATATAAATGTATACACACACACATGCAAATATAAAGCTTGATAGAATGGGAACCTTTTGAAGTCATGTTTTCGTTCTTTCTGATTTGTAATGCTTGGTTTTGTTTATTTTAATTTTTTTTTTTTTAATTTAAATACCGTCTAAATTAGTGTGGACAGGCACTTAAAGAAAGGCAACATCATATAGACTGAAGTTCACAGAACTGAGGTGTACAGAAATTTGGACAGTGATTCCCTAGTTTATCACATACACTGTCTTGAGGAAGTTTTTAAAAAGAGATAGAGGAAAAATTGAAAATGGATTAAATGACAGTCTGATTCTTTTTTTCTGTGATGAACTTAAAAAATATTCAAAATGAAAGTTTGGTGTATGTATGTATGTATTTATTTACGTATGCACAAATTATTTCATTAGAATTATCAAAATGAACTAAGAAATGAGAATCCTCAATATTGATAAAAACTAATTTTACTTGGTTCAGGAGGACATTATTATACTAAGAGATCAATAACAAGAAAATGATAATGACTGGAAAAAAAAAAAAAAAAAAATTTCAAATCAAAAGTCTGTCTTCTGTATGAAACTTTTTGAAATCAGGAAAAAAAAAGAAAAAAAAAAAGGAAAAATGTTCATATCGTTAAAAATGCCTGACTTTAATACTCGGTATTGTAATGTAAGTATTTTATATATATATAAACACTCTAGTAAATTTTTTTAACATTGACACAAAGCCTGAATTTTAGGGAGTTGGGAAGAGTCAATTATATTGAGCCTAGTACTTGACTGATACCTCATTTTATCAACTTTGGAAGAATGAAAGGCAAAGTTGACCTCGGCAGGATTTGAACTCAAAACATATGGTTCATATATTTCTATATTCTATTTGATAAAACTAGAAATACATATATTGATGCTATCCAAATGATCAGAATGTTTTCTTTCTTTTTATTAAATTTAAAGTGATATCAAAAACTAAAGCAAAAAGAAAAAAAAAAAATTTAACTTCCTACTTCCCTTAAAGAATACAGATATTTTCCAATAGCATTGAAAAATATTCCTAGCTGTCTTTAAATTTCTTCTACTGAACAAGCATCGATTTTTGTTCAGATTAACAAACTCATCTTCAAAAATTTGTAAAAAAAAAAAAAAAAAAAAAAATCCAAAAACTAAAATAGAAAACTTACATTTTACAACTTTAAAAACCAAATTCAGTTTCTCCTCTATATGTCTCCAAGTAACATGACAGTGTCACTATAAGGCTACTTACATATTTTGATAACCTTAAAGCATCAAAACTGATAACTTTGAAAATTTTCAAATTTGTATTTCATCAGCTTAACATCCTTCAAAGTTAGTGCTTAAAAAAATACTAGCAATATATAAGGGTTGAACATATCTATGTTGGTGGATAAAGATATAATTTCAGTCTAAAATTAATGTCAGAGTATTAAGAAAGGCATTTGTAACTCACTAATTATATGGAAAGCAAAATTACTATTGTCTACAAATTTTCACACACACGCACGAGCAAAAAGAGGGCAAGAGCCAAAACCCAATGATTCACCATTAATTTTAACTAAACATATACTATATATTTATTATAGATACATGTGTGTATACATATTATATATATATATATATATATATATATGAAAATATGTTCATATAAATACAGACATATATATTCGCATATATGCATGTATGTACATATGAAGAAATAGTGGTGAAATATCTCCAGAACAGTGGCATAATTCAATAATTATGAAATGAAAAAAGGAATCTCTCATCAATATCTATTCCATAAGGCAGGACCATATATCTTCCTTTATCTACAAAGGCAAGTTCCACTGGATTTATACTAATTAATTGGTCTGTCAGTCAAATTAAAAACAAAAGAAGCGTACAACAGAAATAATTCAGCTGCTATGCATTAAAAACTATTTTTATAAGAGCTTCCTTTTGTCAAATGTTGAGGAAAACAAAGATCAAAGAAGAGATCAAAAATGGTCAGGTTCTAATGTGTCACCTAATCCTTAATAATTAAATCTATAATTACTCCCAAAGATGTAATATTTTCCTAGCTTTTGCTATATATTAAAATTCATTATGAGCTGTTAAAAGATATTCTCCAGGAAAGAAATTAAGCTTCAGATGACATCTTTGTCCTAATGGTAAGCACGATTAATGCTTATCAAAACAAAATAAATGGAATCTACTGAATTATTGTAATCATATGCTGAAATGAGAAGCACAACTGCTTTTATTGACATACTGAATTATGTTGAGCAAAGACACTAATTATCAATGGTTTAATCCACTTGGCAATAACTACTAGAGTAATGTATTGTTCTAAGAGGCAGGTAGCACCATGAAAATAATTTACCATTTTTGAAAGCTTGAATTGGTAAAGAGAAATGAGCTCTTGCCAACCTGACAAGTATCAGATATATTACAAATTCCTAATCCTCAACAGTGCCCCAAGAGCATAGATAGTACAATGCTTTACTAAATTTTCAAGTACATTGTTTTGTTTCTTTTTGTTTATCATTAGACCAACAAAACAGCCAGTCTTCTTTCTAAGATACTACCACAATTATTAAGATACTGCAAATCACATCAGAAGCATCCTCATTGCAACTCCAGTCAGAAACTTTTTGCAAATTATGCTAATGATATTTTTCTCCAGTATTTGAAATACTTTTGCCATTTTCACCAACAATCCCAGACTCCGAAACCTCTTGTTTGAAGGGTTTGAGAAATGCAAAATTTGATGACATGAAACACTAAAAAATCCTTGCTGTAGAAGTTCTTCCTAAATCAATCTATTGTATTCCCATGAAGAATTACAATAATTTTAAAGAAGTCAAGCAAAAATCTAATTCTAAAGTATGTTAAAGTATAAATTTGTAATAGAAATAATTATTCTTTCTATTAATATCACATATTATGCATTATGTATATATGCACATGTACACACACACACATACACATAAATTATTCAACTTTCAATGAGCAACAATGGACTGGCACAAGAATCTGTGCACATGTACATAATGTGTTGGCCAAAATTAGGTCTTTGATGGATTGTAATACATTCATTCATGTGAAGAGGCAGATTCAAATATATGGTAAATGCACACATCTACTATACATACAGCAGCCTATTATATATACACTACTATGAACTAAAAAGTTGAAGACAAAGAAAGTGTAGTTAGAGAAAAAAAACAAACAAAAAAACCTAAAATGCTAAAAACAATGAAAACTTTCAAGACCTATTGCATCAGTAAATATTGAAGGAAACTAAATTATTTTTATCCAAGCGGGAATGGAATCAGAATAGTAATTTATTAGACTGACAGTCAGACAATATCCTTTCAGTTCTAGAGTGAATGCCTTCAACAGAATAACCTCATTTCATTTTTAACTGAAATGCTACTCAAGAAAGAAGGGGAGATAATTTCTATTGTAATTTGCTCTTTAGGAAATAGACAACCATACCAATACATACACACATACAAGCCTGATTAGATAATTTGATATAGAAGCAAATGCTAGAAAGTAAATCTATAAGTTTTTTTTTTCAATTAGGAGTATAAGTAAATTGAATTTAAGAATATAAATGTTTTAATATACATTTTAGAATGGTTATGTATTAAATATAATGCTAATAATGGAATTTTTTTTTTTTTTACTAAACTATGACAATCTAAAAAGTTTTTTTCCATAACTAGTATAATCATATAATTAAAAAGTAAATTTTAATGTATCTGCAAATTGCAATAAAACAAACTAATCAGGTTGATTATGTAGCATTGTTATATAATACATGTATTTAATAACTTAATTGAAATAAATGGTTATGAATGATATATTTATATAAACTTCTTGAGTCTAAAACTCTTTGGAACAATCAATGATTACAACTGCAAGTGAATAAACTTTTCATTCCAAATGACTGTTCTTTCCCTGAGTGACCAATATAGGGCTACAAGTATTTGACACAGCCAATGAACAAAGGACACTACAAGCCCCAGCAAACACTAGAATCCAAAATCACTATTGTCCAACCAAGAGGAATGGGGAGAAAGGTAGATAGAGATAAGAGTACAAACAAAATAAAAAAAAAAAACATCCATTGGTAAAGTCTTATTTTATTATCATATTAGCAATAAAATAACAAGCTAACAAATTTATAAGCACTCACAACTATCCACCCTTGAACTTTGAAACTTTACATATGATATAACAGTGAATATTGAAATAAACATTCGTTTAAATTAGTACAATTCAATTTCACGCAAAACACCAACATCAGAAAACAGTTTAACTGTGAAGAAAATGTTATACTTGAGTCAACTAGATTAACATGAAGTCCTTTTGATGTAATAAAAATGAATCAATCAGCAACTTGTCATATCTTCAAATTGTACCAAATAGTTTATTGGCCCAGCCAAGCTCTTTGTTTTAGTCAAATAACTAATTTATAAGACCACTTTTAAATGCTTGAAATATGCACTGCCTGAAGAACTTTCAGTATCACAGAAGCTTTAAATTGCTCTGAAGATAAGGATATCAGAATATGACCTTGCTTTTGATCTATATACATATATTGCATGAAAATTTTCAACATGCTTACTGGAAAATAATTGATGTGAGATATCCAGGAAATACTAAAATTTAAAGATTTTAAATCTGGGTGTCTGGAAATAAAATATTCTAATATTCTTATGTATAAAACTGAAATATATATATATATATGTATATATATATTATATGTGTGTGTATTCACAAACTAATATTTTATATTACTTTGTGAACATAAGAGTGTGACACACAAAAGTATGTGTATGCACACATATGCATGTACAGAATGTTATTAATGCAAGATATTGATAGAACAATCTATTCTTGGTTGGACAACAGCTAGGCTCATCGAGTAGACAAGTACCCGTTATAGCCCTAAACATTATGCCTCTATATATCACAATAGATTACCTTAATTTTAAGGTATGAATATTCCCTGCAGAGAGATTGCAAGAATGTTAAATAAACTCTTATAAGTCAAGAGTGTCTGTGGATAAATGTATGAAGCTAGTAATGACGATATATATATATATATATATATATATATATACATACATATATTTATATATATATATAAGCAAATGCATATATAACTGTATATGTCTGAGGAAAAAATAAGGATGCATGTGTAATCTGTATGCATTTATGTATCTGATTAGAATATAAATATGCATTTGAATGAGTGAATGAACAAATGCATGTGTATGTTTGTATGTATGCATGAGTGTTGCATGGGATTATGTTTATGTGACCATTATTTTCTTTAGAAAAACATTCAAGTGATGAGAACAGGATATGTGCAGAAAAATGGTATTTTAAAGCAGAAACTAATCTTATGATTTTATAATTTTCTTAAAGAAATGTTTAAAAAGAAAATAAGAGGCCAATGAAAATAAAAGTATTGCAGAATGATTACTCCCATAGCTTAAATTGTTGAATATAATTGCAGTGCATGTGTTTATTTATATATATATATATATATATATATATATACATACACACACACACACACACACACACACACACACATACAAACATGTTACACATGTATGTTATATATTCACACATATACACAAACAGTTGAATTAAGAACATGTAATCAAGTTCATCTATCACTCACGGTAATGAGACAACTATTGTGGCAGCTTATTGTTACAATAAAGTGTATGTGTGTGTAAATTATATACAGATGTATATATGTATATATATATACACCCCAGCATACACACACACAGATATATATATATATATATATATATATATATATAT